>NW_020450897.1:438751-528410 GCF_003343035.1 Apteryx rowi | reverse complement strand
ACAGCAACTTTGCACCGATCGTGTATTCGCTTTAGGCGCGTGAACAGAGACTGTAAACCAATCATATTAAGGCAAACGCCGCGTGCTTCATAGCAGCTAACCAATCATAGTGGCCAAGGCGCCGCGTGCCTGCATGCCACGACTGCACAAACATATATAAGATGGGCAAATTGCTGAATAAAGTTGGAATTGAATCTGCATTCTGTGACTGCGTATGATTCTTTCCCGCTACTCCCGCGGACCGCGACAGTTAGGAAAGACAAATAATTTTATGTCTTTCCTTCCTTTTTTTATGTCAGTTTTTAATGTCTCTAGAACCTTATTTTATTTAGAAAACAAATTCAAAAGCCTTCAGAATCATGATGAAATGTCAGTCTATGATGTATTTGTGAATACCAGAAAATAAAATTTGTATTGAGTTGTTGTTGATAGTTGTGTCAGCAAAATAACAACAAGTGCAGATAAATAATGGAGTATCCCAGTGTGATCAATGTGTGAGTTCTTTTCTCTCTTTCTTGCAGAATTTATTTATGAATTCTAATACAAGATTGGGGTCTGACACAAGGTACACAGCCCAACCTGCAGAGAATACAAGGGAAGGCAGATATCAGACATGCTTTCAAAGAATCGAGTTTTCAGTCTTGTCTTACACTGAATACACACAAATTTTTTTAGAAGGTACCATACAATTACTACTATTTAGATTATTATCATTTTCATTGCATTAAATCAGAGATCTCCAAAACTGTAGTGCTAGGTATCATATATTTCCCCTGATGCTACCTGACTATCAAAGAACATGTACATAATCTGTCTAGAGTAATTTATATGTTCATGGTAGGGTCCAAAGCATGCACATTAACATCAGGTAAACTGTAATTCCTGTGTTACTTTTACAGAGGGTAAAATTTACCAGCATTGCTAGCCATACTGATATATTTTGAAATGACTCATTGTTACTTTTTGAGAGGGTACATTATTAAACATTAAAAATGATCTTTTTTATCCAGGGAATAGATTTTGGGTTAAGAGCACATGATGTTATAAATTCATTGTTATATATTCCACTATAGAATGACGAGCAGTGCTGTTCAGGTTGGAGTATTGTTATGGTTGAACCAGGAAACTCCACACTGTCCCTTTCAGGTTAGTTTTTTGTCATTCTGTTGTCCTGTGAACTGGTCTCAGTAGCCTGGACATCCTCTGTAGGCCTAAGTTCCAATGAGCTTTATTTTCCCACCATTTTAGTATTTGATAACACACTTCATTTTGCAAAAAGTGAAAGTATCATAATATTATTATAGAGCATTCAAATCCCGAATTAAATTTGTCGAAGTTAGCTTTCACCTTACTAATCAAGTTTGCTCATTAATGTTACGTATATTCATACCTATCCTTACTGCATTTGACTTTATATAATATTATATTTTAAATGTAGCCCTTAAGCCCATATTTAGGATCAAAACTAAACTAAGATCTGAAATATCTGGACGCAACTTTGCTCCCAGGAAGAGGTACAGCATGGGAGCAAACTTAAGATTGTGTTAACCCTTCATGCAGGCTCAAATACATATCCATGTCCAGTTCATTTCACTTGAATGTAGACAAGCTTTCTCACACGCAGACCCCTCTAAATGTCTTGTTTCAATATCAATATTGGCATCCTGGTTACCTTTTCTGAAGAGTGAAAAATTTACAGCAAGATAGTATGTGATAAGGACTGCCAAGCTACAGGGGCCACCAATGTAGATGCTTGCAACATGGACCATGAAAAATACGCAATGTTCCAGCATGAACAGTGCTGCTTGTTCACTTAGTACTGTGATGTAAACACAAAATCCTATCTGTGACACCATCCACACAACCGCGAACTGACATAAAAGATACATCTTCTCCTACCCTAGCCTCTCTCTTTGACCATCAGGATCCAGAAGAACATCACTGGGACCAGGTGCCCTTTACTCCCACCTCCCAGCTCCCCATACTTGTTTTTGATAGACTTAAGATCTCCCTTGGCGGTAATGTTGCCACAACAGGGATGCAAAATGGATGAGCAGCAAGGGTAGTTATGAGTATGAAGGCCAGGCAAGCCTTGACAGTTTCTGCATCGTCTTGGATTCAGGCTCTTGGTAAGCAACAGAAGCCCCCCAGGACAGCAAGTCTGACTGGCAGATGTGTCCGTCCTGCAGAAGGTAGTCTCCACAACTAATACTCATCACTTTTTCTTAGTGTCAACACAAGGACTAGGCTCAGCTGGCCCAAATGCTTTCCACAAAGAACTTGCCTCCTCACCTGTTACCAGGGCCTTATATCAAGGGAGAGTCTTCTTCCTTTTGCCAAAAGTCATAAGCCTCCAGCCTCCTCCATAGTGGAGTCTCCAATCTGTATTGATTTGAGTGTAGCCTCTATCAGTCCTTTATTCCTTGCAACATGAGTTTTGGGCTCTGGTCTCTGCAAAGAAGCTGTTGATCTCCTGCGTTTCCTCCTTGATATGTCATAGTCTGCTCGCCTCCTTCCTCAGCTCCTTCCTCAGTCAGCTTGGTGCCTCCGCCACAGCACCCTTCCCTAGGCAAGGCTGCTGCTGTGCTCCAGCCTCCAGTCTCAGGGGGGTGCACCACGCACTCCTGGCAGCACCTGCTCTAACTTGTTCTTTAAAATGTCTAGTTACAAAGATGAGAGTGAGTGGAAGCAATTGTGGTAGTTTGTCACTCACTGGCAGTTCTGTTGTGTTTTAACTGCAGGAGATCTCTGTGCCTCTGCCCCCACTGAAAATTACTGTGCAGGTACAGTGTGCTTGCTGTCCCTATGTGTTGTGGCACTGGGCTTGTCATCACTGCCCATGCTTAATTCAAGAAGAAAATAACTCGGAAAGATTTTACCAAGGTGATCCTGGATAAAGCTTTTTGGGGACAGGGTCCACTGTCCCTATATAACAGTAGCCTCTGTGTTCACTATTCCCACAGGTTTTCTTTAAATTATGCTTCCTTACCTCAGTAAACCCTTCTGTCTTATTCTCAGGAGATGTGGAAAATAACTGATTTCCCTTCTCTTTGTAGCTTTTTACATATCTTGACTTTTTAAAATATCATGACTGATGTTTCCAGCCAGTCTTCTGTCTGTAGCTTAAGAAAAAAAGAAATAAACATTTTCTTCTGCATTTCTTCATAGGTCTCACTCATTAGATCTCTGATGGGTCAGGCTCCTGTCTTTTCTGTTCCTGTACTCATGTATAATACAGCATTCCCACTCAGACCGTGACATACAGTCTGTACTTATATATCACACGTCTCAGAACAATATTTGTTACTTTTTTGCAACTACGTGATATTTGTGAATCATGTCCAGCTCGAATCACCCTATGGCTCCCAAATGCCCCCCTGCAGAACTACAATCTAAATAGTTGTTTTGGATTTTTAATTGCGCAGTTTATTCCTGCATATGTATAGTCTTTGCATTTACTTCTATTTTTAGAAGATTGGTGAGATCCTTCATGAAATTATATAACTCATAAAAGAAAAAAAGAGTGTTACAAATTCTCTGTAACTGCTTGAAAGAGCCCAACAAACGCTGACATTCTCTTGTGAAGTATTTTTTCTGTAATTGTATGGTACTGCTGACTGATGCTGTTTTGAGATCTTCCAAAACACAGATCATTTTTTGCTGAACTGAGGCCTTGCCAGTCATTGTTTAATTTATGATTGTGTGGCTGATTATTTCTAAGTGTTGTGTTTTGAATATTCCATACTGACTCACTTTTTATTTTAGGCCATTTCTCTCATTTTTCATAACAACTTTGTGTTTTGCCAGGAATAGAGCTTTGAAAAGCACAAAGTTAAACCCATTTAAACTGCTAAAATTGGGGATCATATCTGACATTGTTAAAATGTTTGATGATCTAATTGCCAAGACACGTCATATTAACACTTGACCATTGTGGGGGAAAGAACAATGAAAGAAAGTCAGAACAACCAAATATCCCAGTTCATTCATAGTCACAAGTGATTTTATATGTAAGCACTAATATTAGGAAGTGAGTGTTTTCAAACCACTTCTAATAATGATCATTACCTGTAAACAAACACAGCAGTCAACACATGACCAATATGTCCAGTTTCCACAAAGCTGAAGAGTCTGCGGCTCCTTAGGATGACAGGCCATGAACAGGTCTGTCAACATCAACAGTAGCAACTCTGAAATTGTATTTTTTTTCCTGAAGATCCTGTTTTTTTCAAAATTATGTAGCTACAGAAGAGCTTGCATATGCTCCCAACTGGGATAATTTGGCAACTGAGCTACATTCTATTCAAAAAGTCTGATTATTTATTTGAGCTAACTTTAAACTTCCTAGGCCTGATATAGATGGCCCACAGCATAGCTATAGCAGCTCACTCCTCTTTATGGGATAGCTGTTTATATGGAGTGCCTACACAAGTGGTGCAACCCAGGCTGAGCTCTGTGCTGTGCTAAGAGTTCGCAGTTCACCGAGTTTAATGATATCCTCATCTCACAGGCAGTCACTTTTACTTCCAAGGCTAGTCCTACCCAATCTGACTCTCTTCCTCTTAGAAATACGTAAACGGCAACTTGCCTAGTCTGATTTGTGTCAGCTGATGAGCTCATGTCAAAAGAAAGTGGAAATTAATAAATAAGACGGAAGAATGAGATTAACTGATGTTGAAAAAGACATTTTGAGAGTTCAGAATCTTATAAACTAGTACATTTAACAGCAATGTACTTAAATATAACTCTTCCACAGGATATCCAAATGCAGAATTGCGTATTTGTTTATTCCTTACCATTTTATGATCAGAATGGTACTTTGGGACCATTTTTACAGCCAGCGTGTAAAAAAAAACCCTCATGTAAGCTGATAGGTGACAGCAATTTTATCTGTGCAATAACTGAAACATGCTCAAGTGCTCATCCTGTATATTTTATATTCTGTACACTAAGAATATTTTCTGGAAAAAAATCTTTAAAAAAAAAAATCTGAGATTAGAATCAGCTCACAGGACACTAAGAGGGTTCTGTGGTTTCAAATCTGCAATGGAAACATGACACAGTGAATTAAGAGTAACATCCATTTTATATAACCTAATTTCCAAATGAGTGAAGACATGTGAACTGGTTCTTCATAGTTTAAACACAAACATGCATTTACCAATGTATTGTAAGGTTAAATATTATGAAAATGAAAAATTACTAATTACTAATTACTATAAATCCTTAATTAATAAATTCTAATACACTACATAGAGGAATTATCACATGTTTAGCTGTTCTTTAATTAATACAGAATTATTTCTTTAATTTATTGTAAACTGGGAGCTTTAAAGAACAGATCAGAGTCCCAGGGAAATTTTTGGTTGTTTATCTTTCACAAGACTCATCAAAATTTCCTAATTTAAAAGTCCAGAACAGTAAAATTGGAGGTACATGCAGTAAAATGGTGACATGCCAAAATTTCGTATTAGAAATTTTGTTACAACATCACGTTGACACTGCAGAAACTGCAAAACTCTGAGACCAGAGCCTTTCTCAGAGTAACAATGAGAAAAATGCGTCCATCGTAAGCAGCAAATAGGTAACTTCAGTGTTTTGTTATCTGTATCTGACTGCTTTGCAGTTGCACAGTGATTCAGGAGGAATTCAATAAAGATAACTCGCACCAGCTTCAGACAGTAGGATAAATGTTCAAAAAGTTAGATTGTTAAAGACAGGTAGGAGTCCTCTATTCACTCCTTCTATAGATATACTGCTTTCTGAAGTGGTGTTTCAAAAATATTGTCTCATGAGACTGGTAGAAAACAGAGATCCAATGCCTGATTTCTCAAGTTCTTCTTCCTCTAAGATGTGTTATATTGTATTTATTGATAGGTAGAACAAAGCATTATTTCTCTGCCAAGTTTATGTTTAGTATCTTTTGCATTTCCCCATGCATCTTCTATGAAGTTTGGCCTATGAAGTTTGGTCATTTTCCATGTGGTAGGCTTGAAATGAGGAGAAATAGACATTTTACCATTTATTCTCTTAAACTGGAATATTATGAACTATTAACTGTGAACTATTTTTGCAGCAACTTCTTGCTGCTTTGCTGCCCTGCTAAGAGGAAGTTAAGAATTTCTTGATGTCATGGAGCAAAAGAGGAAAGATGGGAAAAAGAACTGTAAAGAATGAATTCTGATAATTTCTTATCTTCTGCAGTAGCAGCAATTGCCTTTTATCCTGTGTCCAACAAAGAGAGGTCCCCCTCTCTTTGATTGAAGAGAAGGCAGTCTCCTTCCTTCAGAATGGAGAAAATACCAAAGATAAAGGAAGAATTAAAAATATCAGTCAGAGAAGCAAAATGAGATTTTCTTAGAAATGCAATAAAAAGATTGACATATCTGGAATATCATCCTTGTATAAGCAGATAATGGCTTGGAATGAATATGGACATTGGACAGGTACTAACAATATTTACAGCAAGAGAAGTCACTATGGTAACTGTTTTATTTACAGAATGATACTTTCAAATTTCTATGGATTTAGAGAAGCACAAGAGAAATAAAACTGAAATATGGAGCAAAGTTAAAAGAATTTCCTAAAGGAAGATAAAGTATGTTCACATCTTATGTACATATTGTTCTATATTATAACCAGGCTGAGGTCATGACAGTAGCTACACGTAAAAAATAATAAAAATAGGAACCTACAATTAGGAGTAAAATAGAAAATATATTCAGACTTTCCTCAGGGGGAGGAAGATACAGGAGAAGAAGGGAAAAGAGCTTGACAGCGTCATTAATTAGGAAAAGAAAATTTACCAAGACATGAAATGGAAATCCCAAAATTTCATAAAATGTCCATATATACTTGCATTAGACAAGTATTCAAAAAGGGAAGAAATAGAAAAAAAAATCCTGCATCATCAAAGGAACAGAATCAATAAACTAGAAAACCTATTCTAGCTTTAATTTTTAAGCTACAGAGAATATGAACTGAAGTGAGTCTGCTCATATTTCTAATTTCTCAGGAGATAGAATTACACTGCATTAGAAACGTCTGTTTTTAACAACGTACAGGAGCTGACAAACTTCAGCCCATTTCACTCTGGTGGCACAGTTCATCTACAGATTGAATGTGTAGTCTTACATTTATGGAAGTGTACTTTTTCAGCCCTGTGAAGAATATTAGGATGGAGAAAATTATTTGTGACACGACAAGAATTCTGTCCGAACGATAGGTCTTCCTCATTTAGATCTCTCTCATTTACATGTCTTATATTTTAATTCACTATTTAACACCTCTCTTTGTTTTGTTCAGTTTTTAGATATCACTTGGGGATGAATCCCTACCTATTAACAGGCATTAGTCCTAAATGACCAAACTAAAACAGTAAAAATGTGGTTCTTTAATTTTTAACTCCGACTAAATAACAGAGTTGTACTGCTCACATCAACTCTGAAGAGTTAAAAGTCCCTTTCCACACACTATTAATTACATTATAAAGCCTTGCCTTGAATGAAATAAAAGCATGCCAAATCAAAGAAAAAAGTCTTCATTAGCAATCTTAATTTGGGCACCGCTTTACCTAGAGAATACCAATGTTGGGAGAGAAAAGATGAAGAGGGATGGATGTTAGTCATTGTCATCTCTAGAAACACCAGCTGGTGCTGCATGTGGTCCTGCAGCCTCCCAGATTATCCTCTCAGATTATTTGCATTTCTCTCTGTTAATCTTTGCATTGCTACACTCTTAAAGTAAACAAAAGTATATGGCATAAGTTAACAGCTTATGAATTCACTAATTTATGGGTATTAGAGGATGTGACAGGTTTACTATGTATAGATCATGGTACTTCAGTGATATACAGAATCATCAGATAACTCACTTTGCCAAAAATGACCCACATAAAAAAATAAGATTGATTCTGTCCTTACTTATACCACTGTAAATCAGAGCAACTCTGCTGAAATTCAATGAGGTTTCCTAATACTGCTGTAAAACTGGTGGATGTGGTATTAAACCAAACCCTATGTTTCTTCAGACAGCACAGTATTTCTAGGCCAAACACACTTCCAAAAAATCAAGGGTTTAGCAATATTTTCTTTCTTATGGGGTTTTAAAACTGTCCTGCTGTCCTTGGAACTTACAAAAAATAACAAGAGCACTGGGATTTTAAAGAAGTGTGTTAAATAGCTAATTTGCTCATCTCAACATATATCTAATACCTAAAAATATATGTTTTAAATACAAGAAAACTTATTTTAAGTCAAAAGATTTCTCAGTAGTAGCATAGTGTATTACTTTTTCAGGGAAAAGAATCCCCCAAGACTTATATTACTTTTTTTCTTTCCCTACATATCTACACTTCCTGGCCACTGTCTCACAGGTTTGAATCCCATTTTCCCCAAATTATATTAGTTAACTCCATAGAAGCTTAGCCTGTTGCTGTCTATTCTTGTATCAGTAGTGTAATTTTGCCCTGAAATCAAGTGACAAAGACTCGAACATCCTCCTCCTGAGTATCACACAACACCATCTTTCTAAAGCAAGGGATCTGAGAGCTTGACCACTCATAGAGCAGAAAATGGTTGATTTTTTCAGGAGAGGATTCGGAGGCAAAGAAAAAGGGGCAGGTGAGAAAATTGTGTTGAGCACTCCTATTCTTTCAAGCAATACTTCTTTCCTTGTTTCCTCTCCACCAAGGAGGAGCTAGTTATAAGTTGGGAGAAGTCAGGAAAATGCTCCCACTCACCTGCTGCCTTCCAAGTCCCTAGTCTTTCAGCACTGTACCTGTGCTACCGGCCAGCAGAGACACACCAAATTGTCAAGGAAATTTGAGGAAAGAATGCAATAAAAGAGATGGTTATCATGACATGTGTAAGGAAGATAGGAACAAGAACAAATTCTTTCATGCGAACAGTCCCCTGTCCTATTTACTTTCTCCCACACCCGGTCCTTCCCGTTGTCTATCATAGTTAGCCTCCTTATTAGCTTCTGCTCTACTTCTTTGTCTTACTGCTACTTTTAAATCACCTGTTCAGTGGCTTTTTCTCTCTAACATACCTCCCTTTCAATCATTCTTTAAATGTAGCTAATAATGTGGTTAATAAATAACTGAAGTCTATGATAATAATGGCTTTCCTCAATAGTCTGTCTTGTAGTGAAGAATGAATAGATGGAAATAATTTTGCAGGAATACATCACAGTGTAAAAATTCAGCTTGCTTTCAGGTGGAAATGCTATATATCTGAAATAGTTTTATGGATTATGCTAGGTTTTGTGATTAAAGGCTAGTCTCCACACACATGAATGAGCCCTGGGCGCACTGCCGGGCAGGGGAGCCCTGATAACCCAGGCAGAGACATAAGCCCCGGCTGGACCCCAGCACTGCCACAGGGGCGCATCAGCCCCAGGCTGGGGCATCATCACCACGAGTCAAGGTGGGGGCTGAGGGGGTCACTGCCTTGGGCTATGGGACTCACTATGGGATGCAGGGGGAGAGGATTTGGGGATTGCGCAAGGATTATTTGGGGATGTTTAGGGGAGGAACCACAGGTGGGAAAAAAGAGGAACCCAGGTGGTTTGGAGAGGAACAAACACAGAAAAATGGAGGGACAAGGAGATAAAAAGAGCTGATTGTGTGTAACCAGGGCTGGTCAGAACGTCCGTTTGGCCATGTCCTGCAACTGATAGCGTAGTCTGTCCTGTCTTCTTATTAAAGTCCACTTCTGTTTTCCTGGGTGAGGGGCTCTCTATTCTGTGTGCATGTGTGTGCCTGGATGTCTAAGTGCCAGCAACTGGAGGGGGACCATGGGTCACAGGGCCCAGGTGTCTGGGGTGCAGCAACTGGCGAGACCAGAGTGTGCACATGGTGTATGCGCGCATATGTTGGTGTGTGTGATCACCAGTGAGCTGGTCTAGATGGCGAGTAGGGTAAGTGCTGGAGCAGCCATAAATGTGGGATGGATGCAGGAGAGACCAGAGGATCTCCAAATTGGCTACTGGAAGGACCAGGAGATCCAAGCCAGCGACTGGAGAGACCATGAAATCTGGGGGGTGGCTATTGGTAAGGCCATAGGTCCAGGCCACCTACCAGAGAGACTCATTTGCATGTGTCTGTGCAACTGGGAGACCAGGGGATCCAGGGGCCAGCTACTGGATAGACTGGGTCTCTAAGGCCAGTTACTGGAGGGATCCACGATGTGTACGTCTATGTGTGTCTGTGAGTGTGTGTCTGTGCGTGCACTAAGTTTGCCTTCCAGCAGCTGGAGTGGGGCCGTGGTCTTGGGGTTTGTACACCCAGGTGTCAGCAACAGGGGAGACCAGGGATCCCGGGGCCAGCTACTGGGTGGGCTGAGTGTCTAAGCCCAGCTGCTGGGGGGATGCGTATTGTATTTAAGTACATTTACGTAAATACATCTTCCACTAACTGGCTTTCATTCTGCTCAGCCAGGGAGGGAAAGAGGATAGCCACTGGGGCTGTTTGTGTGAGTGCTGCGTTTTCTCCCTGGGTTGAACCGCGCGGCCAGCCGCATGTACGCGTATGGTGGTGTGCTGGTGCGGGCCCCTTTCGGGGAAGGGAGTACACACTCGGCCTCGCCGCTGGCTGGAACAGGGTCCGGAGCTGTGGCAGCCTCCCCTCCCTCAGGCTGCTGCACTCGGCAACTAACAGATTAGACTCGTGTACTTTGAAAACAGCAATTTGTTCTAAACTTCAGCACTTTTCAACAAACCCCAAACGCAGGCATTAAACTGTCTTACTGTTTAATGTAGAAACAGGGAGCTAGAAATTCAGTTTGTCCAATCTATAAAACAAGCAAAATTTTAAATTGGCTTTCACTGTGGAAAACCGAGGCAGAACTAACCCACTTATTCCTAACTTATGTATGCCAAATGAAGACAAGATGAATTGCAAAAATGCAAGATTTCATCTGAAATACACTGATAAAGTGTTTTAAAGGGCCTATTGTGTGAGCCGAGACCTATATATTTTAAATTGTTTTGATGATACTCAACACTGAAGAAACTTGGAAAAAATTGCAAAATATTAAGAACATTGAGCTGATACTTTATAAAGTTAAAATGTAAAATGTAACTATTTTGAAACTAAAATGTCTGCACTGTACTATGACAATTAGGTCTGCAGAAAATACAACTGAAAAGCTGTTTTGCATGTGAAAGTGTTGAATTAATTTCTTTTGCCTGTGCTTGTTAGCTCTTTGACCTTTAGGGAAACACAGATAGTTAGGTGTTACTGCCAGCCTACCCTAATGTAATTGTTACAGGCCATTCTTTAAAATTGCAACGAATTAGCGTTCCTTTCTCTTACTAGTTCCCTCCTTTTGAAAGGAGGAAAATGTCCCCCTGACACTGCCCTAAAGTTAACATAGAACTAGCTAGTTAGTTGGAAACTAATCCAAACTGGATACCTAGATATCTGCAATCTAGCTCAATCAACCTCTGTTTCTCTAGAAAGACAGAAAATTAACAAGCACATACAAAAGCACCTCATTCTTAAAAAGGAGAGAAAATGCTTTTCAGTTCTGTTGTGCTTATCTTTAGCATTCTCCATTTCAGAAGTTCTCTCCCCAAAACAACACCTTGCAGGGAGCTTATTAACAGAACTAAAGCCAAGTTTGTTACTCAGGTCATTTTTGGAGTAACAAATACTTGACTTTCATATCATAGTTTTTTCTAATAGTGTTGTAAATGTTTTAGGAACTGCTGCTCCCCTTTCAAAATCAGAAAAATAACACTTTTTGACCCTTCCTTTGGCTATGGAGGCAGACTGAAATCTGAGAAAGTCATAGTGCCTTGAGAGCTCCCAACCCTCAGCATGTCTCGTGGAGGCAAGTTGTGAAGCTCCCTGTGACAAGCCAAGGCAAGAACGCCCTTCCTGAGGAGGCACTTGAATGTCCAGGGTCTGTACCTGACATATTAGTTACAGCAGAAATAGCAGGTAAGGGGAAATATCTCAGGGCAACTAGGGTGCTGCAGATAGCAGACTTATTTTAAAGTTGCTGATGCATAATTCATTGTATAGGGCCTCTTCATGCTACTGCAGCTGTTCAGAGCTGCCTTTGGTATGTTACAGACCTAGAAAGTGGGAGAGAAGAAATTAAAGGCATGAGTAGAATCTGTCTTTAATAAACTTGTACATAGCATGAATTATTCTCTTTGAAAGATATGAAAGGAAAATATATTAATAGATTTTTATTTCTATGATTTTTCCCTGCCATCTCTTTAAGAGAATTTGTCCTGCAGTCAGAAGAAATTTAAGTGTTAAGTAATTTGTATTCATCTTAATTTGTTTCTGCCAAAGTAGATTATTCATTTTCAATATAATATCGTATACTTCAATCATGTTTATTCCTTGCTGATTGGAGTTCCAACAAATGACATCTCTTTCTCTAAAATCAATTAGCTATTTTAATGTACTGGAAGAACATGAGGCAAAATAAGCTTTATTTGCATTGTTTTTAAATCAAGAAGGAGTTAAAGGTGTTTTTACCTACATTATAATGCGTGAATTCACATTTAATTACTGACTTTTAATATAATAAAATTAAATTAGGCAAAAAAATAAAATAAATTAGTAAATTAAAGTATAAATATATCTGAGTGCTTGAAAGCGTAGCAGCTTGATAAGGTTTTAACATGGATACACTGTTTCCTGAGCAAGCTTCAGTAGTTTCATATAGATGAAAATATGAAGAGAAACTGGCATGAATGCTAACATAGAACATTAAATTATGGCTAGTATGACAGTACACATAACACTGTGTGAGAGGAAATGGAGTAAGTATATTTGTATTTAATTAGTTTATGGTAATGAAACTGTAAAACTAAATATCTACTTAAATTTTTTACCAAGGTTGTAGATATAAGGATATGAATGCTAATTTAAAGGTGATCATATGTACCATATATTCCTACTTTACATCTTATAAATATCACCAAACAATCAGATTTGGAAAATTAAGGTGACTTGATAGTATACATAAGACTAGTACAAGAAGAAATATGAAAAGGAACAACATGAAAGGAATATTAAGGATCAAAATTGAGACCATTGAGATCAAACTCCCCTTTTTCCCCATCTCGTAAAGGCCACACAGCAGTCACCCTGGGTGTGCTTAATGGCTGATATAGTTCTGCCAGGAAGAGCCTCTCATGCTGGTTCATTTATATCCACATATACAAGTTGTTCCCTCCGGGATGAAGGGTGAGGCTTTGAGATTATGAGTGCATCCATGCTAGTGCTTTGCTGTGTAACTATGTCAGCCAAGTCTTTCAAGGGTAGGCTGAGCCTCTGATTTCCTGGTCAATGTGATGTTTCTTTATCAAAAGAATATAAGGTCACAAATATGAAGACCTTACAAGCACAAAACCAAAGTAGGTTTGTAGTTGTGTTACCTGATTTTAGGTATTCAAATGTAATTTTCATTGTTTCATTTGTCATCCTACATTTATTGCTGCAATTTAAAGGAGACTTTTTGATGTTATCACACAAGAATACTCCAGTAGCAATGACTATACTGTATTAAGGAAGTTAGGAAATAAAATTTACCAAAGCTCACGTATTCAAGTATCACAGGTACCAGCGGCACTGGCAGTAAATACCAGCTGTTTGTTGGTTCACAGGCACAAGCGGAAGACGTGCCTCCTCTCCCTCCACACACATCCTGCTTGCACAGCCACTTGCCTTTCCCCCATGCAAGGACCCCAAACCTTTGCCCCCCCCATCACATGTAATCACTTTGGCAGCCCCAACCCTATGCTGTCTGAACAAGGAAAAAATCCTATTCCTTCATCCACTCAACCCCTCTCTCCAACAGCCAGTGCTAAGTACCAGCAAAGAGACGCCTGCCCCATAAGTAAATATTTCCATGCAATCCAGTGAAAAGATACCTATCCCATAAGTAAATATTTCCATGCAGTCAAGAGCATAATTATGGGAATTCCCTATGTAATAACATATTAATGTAATCTCTGGCTTAATTCATAATACCTCAGAGAAAATATAATGATAATAAGCATTGTAATTCAGAGCTTGATCAAAAGATAGTGGCTTTGTATTACTATAAAAAGTAGGCAAATAAATTATGATCTGTATCAACATTTTGACATTGCTTTCACTGAATGGAGAATAGCTATCATCAAGGATTATAACAGATGATGCAGCTGTTACACAGCATTTTCTCTGAATTGAAAATTCAAGCAAAAAATACATCTGAAACATGAATTAAAAATACTAAAATATCTTATTTCAATTATTGCAAGGAAGGAATTTGTGACTGACAGTTTCTGGGGCTGCAGATCTAGGTTCAGAAAAATATAGCATAATTATTTACTAAGTATACAGTTTGGTAATTTTTTTGCCAACTTACTTTTACATCAAAGTAATTATTTTTGGCTCTCAGGTTTCATAGTTCATAGCTCTTCATTTGGACTTCATCCTCAGGATGGAGATGAGATCTCTGTTTCCATTAATACTAGCCATAATTTTCTCAGCTAATGGAAAGGCAGAATACACCATAAATAGCCAAGAAAAAGGAATAAAATTCACAGGGAAGCAATTTTATGAATGCACAGTTGTTTGCAAGAGTTTTTTATAAATATGAAATTGCTTAAAAAGCAAGTCATCTTTACAGGACAGTTAGATATTCTGTGAATATATATATGTAGTCAGCTGACATACTCATGTTTTATATATCAAAACATAAGCATTATTTTGTTTTACAGGAGACTAATGTTAAGGAATAAATCATAAAAGGAAAAATATTTTCAGTGTGTCATAAATAATCAAAGAAACTATGAGTAAAACAAAAAATGCAGCTGTTTCAATAGAAAATATGGAATGAAAACATGTTTTGAATAGTTGATACTTGAGAATTATGATTCCCCTTAAAAAGTAGATCTGAATAATTCCTTCTCATTCTTACTGGAAAGGCCACAAGCATAGCAAAAATAGTCTGCATTATGAACATGGCAGGGAAATGACAGAGACTTCCTGAGCCTTGTAGGCATCCTGCCTAACAAGAACTCCCTAGATGCTTAAATCCATTAGATTGTATCCTGACCCACTAAAGACAAAGACCTCTTTGCTATACAAAATTATTTTTAAAACGCCTCTGTTTGTAAAAAAGGAACAATATCTATCTTTTGTATAATGCCATTAGCCTCTACAAAATTACACAAATACAAATGTAGTCCAGGATCAACTTCATGGGAATTTGAATTTGGACACTTTACATCAAAGTAATAGTTTACAAAGTGATGAGACTCTCAGACATATTCCAGGGATGAAGCATGGAACTGAAAAATATTTCATGTTACTGTCCTTAAAATCTCAGCTCATTTAAAATGTCAGACTAAGCCAGATACTGAAGTAGGTTGTATGTGAATCTGCTACACACAGGTTACACATTGAAAAATAAGGTGTATTTTGAAACTGAACTGTCTACATCTCCAGCAATGATACGTGAATTTTCCTTCTTGGGTTCACATCTTTTTATACCTTGGTTCCAAAGCAAAATCATTACATTATTAAAAGCCTCCTTGAGAACAGAGGAATATCAATTTTGTCTGCAGAAGTGGTTGGGTAGAAGCCAGAGAAATGGCACAGTATTTTTTGCTTCAAATGCATATTGGCAAAATAAAGAAAGTTACCCAATAAAGGAAAGCACTGCATTAAAAGGAAAAGAAAGCATGCAAAAAAGGCCAGGGAAATAGAGAGCCTATCACATGAGAGAGGACTCAGAAAGTTATTTAGTCTAGCAAAATGTAGGCTGAAAGGAGATATGAGTGTTGCTCCTAAATCTAAATGAGAAAAAGCAACCAAAAAGGTGAACAACTATTTAATTTAAAGGATAAGTATCAWGAGTACAAATAACTTATTTTTCCATTAAAAAAATTAAATTCTATATTAGAAAACCTTAATCAGCAGAGAACAGTGAGATTCTGAAATAATCTTCCAGTTGGAACAGTGAGGATGAAAGCTCACTGATTCTAAGTGTTTTTTCCAGTAATAGCTGCAGGAAGTCAAAAGGTGGCAAGTGTAGGAAAACAGATTGTGAGAAAGTTGGTTGTCATGACAGGAGACTGGAAATATTAAATCTGAAAGTCCTTTCCTGTCATGCATTCATTAGATTTCTTTATTTCATTTTTTACAAAGTTTTTTAAAAAATGACATTTTACTGAAAACTAGGAGTATCCTGAAAACTGGAGTATAAGCAGCAGGAAAATTGTAACAAAAACATAATAATAAAAAAGAGCTAAATAAAGCAGTTGAACAATTTTGCGACAAGCAATTTGAAAAATTCGTCTAGTCACTGTCGTCTGGATTGCTGTTTTTCTTTTGGGATTTACAAATGAATATCAGGATTTTTTAAAATAAAAATATTTATATATGTGTACCTGCCTGTAATATTTATGATTTCTTTTCTTTAGAGCATTTCACATTAACTCCAGTGAAAGCAGTTACTTGACCACAAAGGCAGGATTCAGTAGTCTAAACATAGGCTTCTTCTGCTATTTGAGATGTTCCAGGGCACTGAAGACATCTGCATAGGATAGGTATGACACAGGACTTCGAGAAGTCTTGGAGTCCAAAATGTCAGTGGGTGCCTTTGTTTAGGCAACAGAAGCCCCCATTCAGAGGGCCTGTGAACAATCTGAATTTGACACTTCATCAGTCTTAAAGTCAGTCATCACACAATCATAGAATAATTTGGGTTGGAAGGAACCTCTGGAGGTCTCTCATCCAGCCCTCTGCTCAAAGTAGATCCAATTAGATCAGGTTGCTCAAGGCTGCTTCAGTCTAGCTTTGAGTATATCCAAGGATGGGGGTTCTGCAAACACCCTGGGCAACCTGGACCAGAGTTTGACCACTGCTATGGTAATAATAATAACAATAATAATAAAATATATATTTTATATATATGTGTGTGTGTGTGTGTGTACATATATGTATATATGTGTGTGTGTATACATACATACAAATATATATACATATATATATATATATACACAAAATCAGAATTTCCTGTGCTGCAACTTGCGTCTTTTGCCTCTTGTCCAACCACTTGACCACTTCTGAGAAGACTTGCTCTGCTTTCTCTACATCCTCCCACTAGGTAGTTGTAGACAGCAATAAGATCCCCCCTCACCCTTTTCTTCTCAAGGCTGAGCTGCCCCAGTTCTCTCAGTCCCTCCTTGCAAGGCATGTGCCCGAACCTTAATTATCTTGCTGGCTCTCCGCTGGATTCACTCCGCTATGTCAATGTCTTTCTTGCACTGGGTAGCCAATATAACAACACAGTAGTGAAGTAAAACTTACTTCCTTACTCACCAAACTTACTAAATTACCTAGAAATATGTTATGATTTGTATTAGATTAAAATGCATCCAAAATATTATGCGAAGGAAAAATTTAGATTTGCTACTACTACCTGCTGTATTCTAAGGTATGTATTACATCTTTTCACACAAGTACTCATCATCTGTCCTGAGCCTCTTAAATCTGCATAAATGAATTGTGCTAGTATGGGGTATTAATGAGAGAATATAAAATTGCTTACACCACAGTTGTCATATGATACTATGATAGCTTCCTATTAACAACATATATCAGCAGCCTGAATGTGCATAGAAAATATTTTTCCAAAGGTCAGGATTAACTTACGATTGCCTTAGCACTGCATCAAGTATTATTCAAAAGAAAAAAGTCTTCTCAAGTGTTAGAACCAACTAAAAACATAGAAAGTATCTATTACCTATTAACTAAATTTTTAAACTAAAAATTTTAAACAATGCTGTAAATGAAAGTCACACATAGTATCAGAGGTTTGAGCTGACACCTAACAGCACTGGAGTATATGTGCAGAAACATTTACTCAAGTTAAATGTATTGTGCATACTATAAGCAAAAAGAAATTATTCATCTTCAGATTACAAGGGACTTAAACAGAGGGGAAAAGAGAGAGTGCATAAAATTGCAACGGCAACCTTAACTCTTACTTTTCCTAAATTTGAAATCTTAATCATTCTTTTAATAGTTTGTGGGCACAACTTATGCACCATACGCACATTCAGCTATTAACAAGGAAAGAATGAAGTCCCCAGTCATGCAGAGGACTGCATAAGGGCAAACTATTCTGCCTCTACAAAACTCCACTGACCTCCATGGGGTGAAATATTCCAGCTGAGGGTGTCCCCAACGTACATACTTAATTGCTGTTTGAAGTACTAATCTAAAACAAATGAATGGAATAAATGGTATACTGGAGATTAATCTAGAAGCACTGAAGAGGAGAATCTAATTTTCCATTGAACTCTGTGGCACTGGATTATCAAACAGATGGTTCGATTTTCTACCTCTGCATCCAGATGCTTTGTTTTTACATCTCTAGCTATTCAGGGTTAAGCCACTGCTAACTCCACGGGGATAGGAGAGGAAGCAGAACATCCATTACTTGGCTACCATATCTTCTGTGATCTATCCTGCATCCTCATGGGATATCATGTCATGTTTTCATTTTTTAAGCATTCTGTAGTCTGAGCCTAGGATACGAAAATATCAGAAAACTTCAGAACAGAGAGAGAACTGGCACATTAAAATTGTCTGCTACAAGGGGTTAGACGTATTTGTACAGGAGATAAAGCTTTCTTGACAGCCAGTTCAAGCCTGCAGAACAACTTTCAATAGGAATTAAGAACAAACATATAGCATAGAGTACATCTATTCAATTATTTAAAAAATCCCCATATGATTTGTCCTTGCAGAGAAAAATAAAGACAGACTTACATGTGGCAGAGGCTAGTCACACAAACCATAGCGTGGGCCTGAAAAGAAAACCCTGCCCCCTGACAGGATGATTGCATAAAACTGTGCAAGCTAAGGCTTGCTGAATTTCCTTGTGCTACAGTAGGAAATCTTCCAGGCTTTTCTTTCAATCCACTCTGATTTTCAAATGCCCTGTGAAATTTTGTTTAAAGATGAGAAGCATCAGAGTGGTTTCATCCATTCCTGTTAAGAAGAGGATTTATTTATTTATTTATTTTTACATTAGCATCTGCCTTTTTGAGAGCATGTCATTATGGCAGACAATTTTATAAAGTCACATCAAAACTAAGGATGCACGAACAGCACCTGGGTACCTCCCACTGTTAAAAGACTACAGATGCCAGCACAAAGAGCTCTGTTCCAAGCGTGATGCTGAACATACCTGTTTCTACAGTCAGCACAGTGATAACTATTGTTTAATTCATACAGTAGGCCTAAGGAATTCAGCTGTAGGCCTGATAAGGAACTCTTCCTGAATTTCTCATATCCAGGACTTAGTCTGAATAAAAGGTATAACTTATGAAGTACACATAGTTGTAAGACAATACAACACGTCTATGTAGCCAGATTTTTCCCTGGTGTAAATATATTAAAGGCAATATATTTAAAAGGTTAAAATAACTGTTTTTGGTTTTGTTTTTGGTTGGTTTTTGTTGTGCTGTCTTTTCTTATTGTGGCAGTCTTTTTTGTAGCATTGTCTTATTTTACATTTATTTTTCTAACACAGATTTTAAACTGAAATCAAGCACAAATATTCTTGATTAATACGCTGTAAAAGAAATAGAACAAAGAGTGCTACTAATTGTACATCTGGACTTCAATAACCAGATGGGAACTTTTCCATCCAAGAGACTAAAATTCTCATGCATATAACAGTGATATGCTTGTTGCCCAGCAGATACACACCAAGGATGCCAATTTTTTCAGATAAATATCTCAGGGGACATTAAACATTGCTAATTTATTTTAAATAATTCAACAGAACAGTAATAATTCCACAACTCTTTAGACTCATAAGTCTGTTTAAATTAGCTGTCCTTATAAACAAAGTATTCAGGACACATCTTTACCCTAGGAAAAACACAAACATAAGTTCAGAAATAGTCTGGAGACTGGCCTTAAATCTCAATAACAAATAGTTCAGAGTATGTAGCATTTGAACTTGAATGTTAATTTTTACCTCTTACTGATGATGCCTGCACAAATTCTATCACATAAAGAATTAATGAGGGCTCCCTAATTTTCTGTAATTTCTAGTGGCAAAGATACTGAATATGACTCTCAGTGAAACTGGTTGAATTTGCATCCTTGAAATTAGTTAGTCATTCATCACTGATAGAGATCCTCAACGTGACTGTCATAGGCAAAAATAGCTTAACTTGTGAACGCTATCAGGCAGCAGATAATTGGGCATACATATGTGTGTGGGGGGATGTCCGAAATTGAACTTTTGAACTCTCAAGCGGAAGCCTGCTAGCTGCAGTTGGTATGGGCTGGTTGTAAATTTTGATAACACCTGAACCAAACAGAAGTGGCACATCCTGAATCCCCCAATTAATAAAGAGACAAGAGACAGAACCACCAATTAGGAAGCTGACCGCCTGCTGTGCTTTTGCATGCAGACTATTCAGATTGGGGAAACTGGGGCCTTGCAGTTTGAAATAGAAGAACTGGTGCTGAAAAATAAGGGTTCCTGAAAAGCAGTCATCTTGCACAGAGAAAGGAGGCCAAGAAAGAAGGAGGTGAAGATCTTGGCTGGAAAAAAGATCCTGGAAGTGGGGAAGATCCTGGAGAGCAGAGAGATGTGTGGAGACAAATGCCCGGGGATGCCTGGGGACCATGGCTGGTACCACTTGAGACTGGTAACTGTGAGCAGCAGCACAGCATGAACCGACAGGACCTTTGGCACAACCTTCCTGGGAAGTCAAGATCTAGTGAATGTAGAGCTGGGGGGGAGTCAAGCGAGTGAGTGTGCGAGATAACCAGGTAAGGTCTCTAATTTTGCTGGTTCTTAAATAAACCCCAGTATCCAGACCCGCCACAGGTTGTTGTTTACTTTGTCTCACCTGTGACAGTGACTTGATCGGCACTGAAGATGTCATTTTGAAGAGACGGAAAATATATGACTTGACTGAGAATGTCACTTTACTTACAATAACCAAGGACTATATTATATAGGAAAGCTAAATCTAAAAGCCTGATCAAGCTAACTAAAGAGGTATTCTTTGCAAGTTTTCTGGAAACTGTGTCCCATGAGACATTCATTTCTATATTGATGCAACAGACCATCAGGAATATAGACAATTATCACTGTAAACCAGCCATAAACTGTCCTGCTGTTTTCACTGCTTTCATCATTGGTCTTGATGGGTATTACCCCATGTTTGGTTGTGCTTTGCTTATTGTCCTCCTGCCCTCACTACAGGGACAGGGTGTTCTGGAATTTGTTCTCTCACCCCTATCTCATTATTGCTTCAGAATAAAAGTTGAGGGTCACACCTGCTAGTGATGCCAAACCCATAGAGTGCAGCCCTTGTGACAGGAACTGTTGACTGCTTTGTACCTAATCAGAGTAAGTTTTCATATTTCACTGTAGTGGCAACTCTGGTTTTTGAACCAATCATCTCTTGTGTTTTGTGTTTCCACCATTGAAAGTGATTGTGAAATCATTAAGTTCAGCTTTATATTCATGCTTTGGGAATTAAAATCTTTCCTCTAGAGGAGCAGAAGAGTTTTAAATGATAAGATTTCAAAAATAATAATCACACAAACATTGTTTATATATCTTCTAAATGAATCCTTACTGCTTTTACTCTGAACAGAATTTGCCAACCCTGACAATTAAGTAAGAGCTTTACAGATTGTCAATGAACCACTGTTAAAGTTCCAGCTGTATAATTAGTTCTAATTAAACTTGAGTGGTGATAAATTAATTATTCTGAGAAACATAATATATATTGGTTCTTTTAGTCTAGAGGGTACTCTAATGCTGAATTCATAACTTAAATTTTCTCTTCTGGGTCCTTAAAAATCAAAGAAGTGGCTAACCGTTTGAGTAAACTCAATGATTCATTGCGGTTTTCCAGAAGAATTAAGGAGGAGGTTGAAAGGTATACTTGCAGTGTGGTTTTGAAGTGTTAGAAATGCACTTATTAGAGAGAGAAATGTAGTTCATTATATTATATTTTAATTTCTTCTACTATTATATGCCAGTTGATACACAGTCCTGCAACTAACTGCAAGAAAGTAATACAAGCCAAAGATACCATGAACATCCCAAATAGTTTGCAATCTAAGCCTAAGGTGAGAGAAGTGGATACCAAATGTAGAAGGGACAGCATATACTGTGATGATACAAAATCCAATAAATTGATAAATGGCAGAAATATTGTAATTACTGCAAGTTTAGATTATATAAAAATATCAGGATGATAGTTCAGATACTTATTTTTCTGTATTTGTAAGCCAAAATGATTACATTGAAATAAAATAGGAAAACTGAATTACCATATTTTTTTAACTGGATTATTTTAGAATCACAGAATCATAGAATAAATCAGGTAGAAAGGGATTTCAGGCAATCATCTAGACCAACCACATGTTCAAATCAGGGTCAGCTATGAGATCAGACCAGGTTGCTCAGGGCTTTATCCAGTCTGTTTTTGAAAAACCTCTCAAGGATGAAAATGGCACAACCTCTCTTGACAACCTGTTCCACTGCTTGAATATTCTCATGGTGAAAAGTTTTTCCTTAAATACAGTCGGAACCTCTCTTGTTTCAACTTCTCCATCTGCTCCTCCTCAAGCATTTCTGCTTCACCAGCAAGATTAAGGAGACCACCGCTGGGACTCCCATGCCCTTTATGCTCACCTCAGAACCGTGTAGTCACTCTTGGCCTCAGGGTCTCCCTTGGCCATATTGCTGGTGTGTGGAAGAGCATCAGGGTCTGAACACTGGACAAGCTCCAGCAGTTTCTCCATAACATTCCGGATCCAAGTGCCTAGATAGCAGTAAACCTCCATAGACATTAAGTTAGGGCATATAGGTGCCTCCATCCCTTTCAGGATGGAGTCTCCAATAACTATAATCCCCATTTTCTTCTTTGTGCATGCACTTGATTCAGACTGAGCTTGCTCTGACCTGAAGGGAGGCCATCTTCCTAGCCTATTCCCCAGGACACTGCAGAATCAGAGGTAGAAAAGGAGCCTTATATGTGTTGTCAGGAATGACAAGTTTCCAGTCTTCGCCATCTTGTGAGTTTCCATCCAACGCTTTTTTCAGAGTTGTCTCCATCTTTCCTGACTGCCTTGCAACAGCAAGCGAGGACACCATCACCAACCCCTGCCACCCAAGGGGAGACACTGGGCATTACCTGCCACCCAAGACCGCGATGGCAACATCCTCCTCCCCTGGAGCTCCGTCTGGGTCGAGGCCTCCAATGTGCTGGGGACCGTGCTCCATGCTGGGTCAGAAGCCATGCCATGTGGTGTCTCACCACCATTGCTGTGTAGGCTTTGGCAGAGGCCTCTCCTGAGCTCCTCTGCACCCTTCCTGTGACAACTGCTGTGACCATTAGCTCTACTTTTGGCATACCAGATATGTTTTGGCTGCTAAATATTCAACAAGAATTCTCTCTTCTCATTAACATATCTTGTTAGTACTGCTAAACTGATACTGTTTTTTAGTTATATGATTAAGATGGGAGGGTTTTTTTTTTAATAAAAGGAAGAATTTGACCCTAGAGCCTAACAACATGAGTAAATCAAATTTCTTCCCTTTTGAAAAGAGGATAATAGATTTCTCTTCCATCTAGGATCCCAGTGAGGTGGTGGGAATCTACAGCCAGTATACAGACAGAAGAAAACACTGAGAAATGAATATTCAGGAATATCAAAAATCAAGTTAGTGTCCTCTGAGTGGAGTAGCTGAGCTATATTTAGTATAAAAAATCATCATGATAAAAAATTACATGTTTGGGTGAAATATTCAAAATATCTTGAAAATTAGGGCAAGCCAAAGTACAGGTACCTAGAAACATAGATATTGCCATGAGAATTAATACTGGGATGGTAAAATGCTAGTGTGATCATTCTGAGACAGCTAAGCAAGCAAAGAATATGGTTAATCTGTAACATCACTTACTATTTAAAAATAATTTCCCCTCCCATTCACAAATAAAAGAGTAATCTGGTTTTAAAGAACTACTGAGTATGGGCAATGAAGTGATTATTTTTCACAACATTCAAGATGTACCATCTCCATTTCCTGGAACAGAGAATTTTAACAATGATGTGACAGTTTAATGCAAGACCATGGAGACCAACTGCTTTCTGTGCTGTTACAAGGTGAGATAACCATGACAAAATAATTTCTGTATGTGTCTATAGGGAGCCCATTATGAGTCTATCATGCTGGCATTACAGTGTGAAATTACGATGAGGAAAAAAAATCATTCAAATATGTATTGCATGACAATGTTGTTCCAGTATAAGTTAATGATATGTAACAATTAAAATGCAAGCCTTTTTTTCCTGTATCTTGATTAGAACTCTGTCTAACAAGAAAGTTTTGATTCACGCATAGTATTAAAGATATTGATATAAAAATAGATTATTAGAACTACCTTCAGTTAGTCATGGATTTTTCTCTAGTGAATATAAAAATTCTGCCTTCAGGCTAAATCAAGATGTCTATTTGCAAATTTACCCTCAACAGAAATTCACCTTTTACGGACAAACTACACAAACAAACACATACCTACAAATAAATCTCCCCATCTATAATCGAAAAAATGCAATAGCTGCTCCTCACATGTACAAATTTCCATTTGCTTTCTCCAAGCCAATTGTTCTTATATACCTGCCAACTCAGAGTTCTTTTGTTAGCAAAGTCATTTTGAGCTTGTTCTGCCAGGCATGCTAACATATATATTTATGTATATATTTCCAAATATTTATTTTCCCTTCATGATCAGTGATTTTCTTTAGGGAATCTGTATTTCCTTACTCACTGATCAAATTCTATGTTCTTTTTTCTCATTAAAGTGTTGATTATCTTAAGTATTTTTGAGTCAACATTATTTTTATTCCACTTATTAACAGACCCACATATTCTATGCCCTTCAATTTGAAATCATCTTTCATGTTATTTCTAAATTTTGAATTTTCTTATCTTGTTCATTCCCTCATCCTTTTCCATTTTCCTGGAGATTTCATTAAATTTCACTTCTTTGCAGAATCCATAGATAGCCAAATTTATTCCTGCTTTTTTTTAGAGAAACACTAGCCTGCACTCCCTTATTTAATGAACAACTAAAACAAAAAAGTTATGTCTGTTCAAGATAAATTTATGCAGCACTAAAATGTATTCAGCATTGTTTCACCTCTCTTGTGCCAGATAACCAAAGTACTTTCTGATGTTATCTGCTAGGATGCTTGTTTCCCCAGTAGCTATAGGAATAGTTAAAGAATGTCTGAAATGTGTTGTTCCACGGCACAAAGTATTGGAGTTTGAAAATTCAAAATTTTTGTATTCTCTTAACTACATAGTTAGAACTGTTTCCTTTAAAAAATGAACATTGTCCTGGTGAAAAATATCAGATAGGCATTGTTGAAAACTGAGGTCCTTAAAAGAAGTACAATGACATCCCACAGGTATCCCAAACAATGTAACTTATTCAATCTTTGGCGGGACCCCCTTTGAGAATAGAAATTAATTTCATTTAATCTATTACACATTATTATTGAAACTGTCTAGTGGGAAGGCGTGACATGACAAATCAAATTTAGAAGCAGAAGAAATCACTCTATGGTCATCTGAGTATCAGGGAGAAAGCTTATTTGTCTGTAAGCCCTAGTGGGCTTACTAGGGTCACTAGTCTGCTAGGTAAGATTCAGGGTATGACAAATAAAACTTATCAAATTACTATCCACAATCGTCCTACAACTAACTTTTAATTTAGGTTTACCATTTTAGGTGAATTCTTTATGAAAACTATAATCCATAATGCAGGTAAAAAAGGTTTATGGATTGTAAGCGTTCATGGCCTTTCCAGGCTGTGTATGGATTCCTGTCAGGCCCTTAACAGTTTTTGAACATGGGTTATCAGTCCTATTTTATTAATAGCATTCTTGGATTTAAAATTTAAAATGAAGATCAAAGGTGATTTCAGATTTTAGAAAGACAGTGGGTATTTCTTCAGGGAAATTTTGTGGGAATTGGCTAATTTTAGAAGAAGCACAAGTCACAGGAACACAGAATTGGCAGGCACTATTGATGTCATTGAATCCAGTTATCTCCTCCCTTCTCACATCTGAAAGCTACTGGTCATGAAATAAATGCTTGATTTAGAAGAGTTAACATTTTTTCACATCTCCCTCCAGAAGTCTTCTCAGTACATTGTAACAAAATTAAGACCTACACTAAAAAAACAATTATACAGGAAAAAAAAAACTGGAAAGATCAAGAGGCTGATTAATGTCTTAGGTACATTAAGAGCACAGAACTTCATAAATAAAACTTGTAGATGATCATAGGATAAGAGAATGGTCTGTGCTACAGAGGAAGGCTGAAAGTATTTAATATTTATAAAAAGAATGACAGGAAAGGAATCTTGAGTGTTATTAATAAACTAAGCTACTTAGATGTGTGACCTGTGGTGTTACTTTCAGTGAGACTAGATGAAAGGTACATGTGGGAGTTATTCCCCACTTACTGTGTCAGGAGGAGTCCAGTGTCTAACTGCAATGAGCAGTCAGTGGAAATCAGGCACCTATGTCTTTGAGGTGCTTTTAAAACTGTCTCCTTGAAGACCAAAAATGAAAAAAGAGCAAAACTGCACTTTCTGATTCAGGAGGTTTCAGTAAAGCTTTTTGGGGCAAGATAAATTCACAAGGTTAAATTTAATATTAAGTCAATGAGAAGCAGCAAGGATCAGCTGTCCAGGCTATAGCTAGTGTGTATTATCTGCATGCTTCAGATGCATGCATGATATTCTATTTCAAGAATTTGCAAATGTTTACTAAGATGTATTTGAAAATGAATGAAACATTAAAAAGTAAATAAGGTCCGGATAATGTCAGCAGATAGAACCCATACAAATGGAAATAGAAGAGATGTTCAGGTAGTTTATATCTTGCTTCTTTCACACAAAGTTTTGTCCATATTAAATTTAACTTCCTGTCGCTGTTCTCAAACTCACTGTTAGTCTGATACACACACAGAATGGAACAATATCTATTGACATATTCTATGAGATACCCAGACTTGATACAGTTCCTTCATACTTCCATGGTTTAATGGGATGTAGGAGTTTAGCATTGTTGTGTAATGACTTAAACTGAGTCCCTTAAGGGAGTTGATTTCCATGGGCATTGGTTCAACCCAAAGTTTATACTTCTGATTCTTGAATTTTCATTCAAAAAGTGTGTACTTCAGATTATTTGTATATATATTTGTACACTTGTGCAATAAATTTTTCTTGTGATATCAAGATTATTATAAAGTCTTTGCACTTACTGAAACAAAAAATGAGAACCCAGTATTTTAATGAACTTTTCCTCAAAAATCGTATTTTTTCTTCAAAGGCAAAATTCATTTCTAGTGAATCAAATCTAAATGCCCATCTATGAGTATCCATACTATGAACTTGAAGATATTTGTGACTATAAGATTGTTGCTTTGCTCATCTCAGTAATTTATGCCAGCTACAACTGTTTAAAAAGTCACTGACCTAGAATATAGTAGTAGCTTAAATTGCTCTTGAACAGGTGTTAGAAATACTGTCTGAATAGGTGCAATTTATTTATTTAGAAATTACCAACACAGATGCTCTCACCCACCATGCACATCCTTTCTTTTCAACAATGATTTAATGGTTTCTTGTACAGAACTAGTCCAAGACAATTAAAAAGTAAATAAATAGTCACAGTGGAGGGTAAATTGCCTTTCCTGCCTTCAAGAAGCGTGTGTGCAGCAATAAGATAAGATGTTGTCAGTCTGTTAAAATCTCAACGTAATCCATCCTCATCAGATGTTTATAGTATAGCATAACATAACTACTGAAGGTCATTCTTCCATATAGCGTCACACCCTGAGAGTATAAACAAAACAGTATTATCTGTAACACTGCAAACATAAGGACATCGCTTTAAAAATCCCTTAGTTTGGAACCAACTGATATGCCCGCCTTATGTCATCTAGGTTAAATCTAATTACAAAGAAGCACAACTGAGATTAAGACTAAAAATAGCAAGAAGTAAAATACTTAGTGCAATTAGTAAAATACTGAAAATAAAAATGTTTTACATACAGATATGTTACAAGAATTCCATTAGTGCATACCAGGTTATTTTTCACTCTCATTGTTAAAGCATTTGTTGAAAATACTGTGAAGCTAAAGTGAAGAGACAAAGCCCAGTTTTTCCTTTTAAGTTATGAATTATTCCTATCTTTACAGTGCCCATGAAGCATTTTCTATTTCATCAGTATTAGAGATGACACTAAACAGCAGGTATTCGATCCGCTGCACCTGTAGTCTGTGGGGCCACAGAATTCTTATTCAAGATTATTAAAAGAGTGAGCTGAGTCATTTTTGATCATTAATTCATTATAACTTGGAATAACAAGAAAACTTCAGAAAGATGCAGGGATATGTTCACACATTCTACTATTACATTAAAAGTTGTAATTAGAGGACCCTTACACATTTAGATTTGTTAGCTTGACCGCAGTCGCAGAAAACAATTATAGTAAGATCTGGATGGAACTTAGTGAAGAATAGAAGGGCAGCACAATAGAATAGAAGGACAATCAGCACAACTTTAGGAAACAGGCAGTGTCAAATAAACTTGACGTTTCTGGCATGATCACACATACAGTTAAGAGAAAGCATGCTGACACAAAACATTTACATTTCTATATGTTTTTGGCTAAGTTTCATAAAATATTCTGAATAATATATCAATGCTAGGCAAAAGAAGGGGTCCCCAGATTAACTGAAAGTAAAACTAGCTAACTGAGAGATAAATAATTTTGACTACACAGAGCAGGAATATTTTAGTCAGATATGGAAGACATCTGTTCTTGGCCTAATGATGTTCAGTGTTTTAATAATGATCAGGAATAACACAGAAAATTACTAACAGCAAAAGTCACAGTTAGCAGTAAGACTGACAGAGTACTGAATATTGCTGGAAACATGTCAGTTATAAATATATGGCTTTGTAAGGTGGGTTTTTGGACAAATTGTTCCAAAATTACACTTGTAGGTAGGGATTAAACTGGAGTTCACAGAATCACAGAATGGTCAAGTTGGAAGGGACCTCTGCAAATCTTCTGGTCCAAACCCCCTGCTCAAGCAGGGTCACCTAGAGTATGTTGCCCAGGACCATGCCCAGGCAGGTTTTGAATACCTCCAAGGATGGAGGCTCCACAGCCTCTCTGGACAAACTGTTTGAATGTTCAGCCACCCTCACAGTGAAGAAGTGTTTCTTGTGTTCAGATGGAATTGCCTGTGTTTCAGTTTGTGCCTGTTGCCTCTCGTCCTGTCACTGGGCACCACTAAGGAGAGTCTGGCCCCTCATCTCTACTCCCCCCATCAGGTATTTATACACTTTGATAAGATCCCCCCTGAGCCTTCTCTTTTCCAGGCTGAACAGTCCCAGCTCTCTCAGCCTCTCCTCATATGAGAGCTGCTCTAGTCCCTTTATCATCTTTGTGGCCCTTCGCTGGGTTAACTCCAGTATGTCCATCTCTCTCCTGTACTGGGGAGTCCAGAACTGGAAACAGCACTCCAGATGTGGCCTCACCAGTGCTGAGTAGAGTCACATAGATAGCACCTTACCTGTTGCAAACAATATGATGTTGTATATAAGATGCTGATGCGTGAAGTGAGACAGATTATGTATGAGTAGAAAGAATGATACCAGTGGGGCCTTTATGGGAATCCTGTACATAGCCCTTGGTACTTGTATTTCTACAGGGATTTTAGAAAGCTTCAGGTGTTTGCAACCTTGTCTTGTGGAGACAGCCTTAAGAACCTCAGTCAATCCAGTTTATCTACACAAATACAAAATATTCTACAGAATACAAAAACGCGGGAAGCTTAGAAGAATGTGTTTCAGCAGAGTTCATATTGTGTACACTTTTTGTCTATTCCATAGTCAGAAGAACTTGTGAATATTACTGATTATGATTACTTTTAAATCTTTACTTCTCAGATGGAAATTTGTAATGCAGTCTTTCAGCCAAATAGCAGTTCATGCCTGGACTCACAAAAAAGGCAATAACTGTAAACTGTATCATTCTGTTCAGATCTGTACGAAATCCATATAAAACTCCACTCTAATTGATCTTTATTCATATGACTATGTAGAAAGAAATACTAATAAAAGATGCCCACAACTGTACTCAAAGCATGCTTTGCAAATTATTTAAAAGGAAATAATATACCTATGAAACTATAGGTTGTTGGTCTTAATTTTTATTACTGTGATCAATTGAATCAAATTGACCTTATGAAATGAGAATATATGTGAATATGAAAGTTTGCCATAAATATCCATTTATTATTACATTTCTCTGAAATACAAAGCAACATGTATTCTAATGACAGTATTTTAGGCCTGAATCCAACAAAGCACTTAGGTAGGGGGTACGACTTGAGCATGTGAAGAAAGGTATTGATTTCAGTAGCAGTGCTCGTACAATTAGAGTTACTCAGGTGATTAAATAACTCTGCTGGACTTGAACCCAATTGACATGGCATGAAATTCACCTTTATGCAGAAACAGAGAGTCAGCAGAATGAAAATACTTATAAAACTTTCAAAATAGGGAGTCTGGGCTGACACTCAAACTTTTCAGTTCATTTCTGGAAAACAAAACAGCATTCTTGCTATAAAATAGTTATATGGACAAAGAATGTTGTGGCTGAGTAGTATCTCCTATTTTGCTTTTGAAACAATTACTCAGTTATTTTCTCTACAGTCATTTTTCAGACTGGAGCAGGCCACTTCAGGTATACAAAATGTAACCCAGAAGATAATTTCTACCACTCGATTTGCAGAACACATGGAAGAAATGGAGGAAGCACACTGATTTTATTTCTAAGTGGGAGACTTCACAGGCCGTGTGCTGAGAAGAGGTGTTCAGTGGCTAGGTCACACAGCAGAAACACATCCACAGCTCAGTGCCCCCAGTTCCAGGGGTGTGCCATCAGAGCTTCTCTGAATTCAAGGCTCAGTTAGATAGTAGTGCAATGTTGCAGGCTTCTGCCTGTCCTATTACCTACCAAACGGAGACAGTATGAATGAAGTCCCCATGTGGCATCCCAGAGTGGAAGGGAGATCACAGTATGGCATTATAAATAAGAGCAAGACAGAGGCCTAATGTGAGGGCAGTGTGAGGCAAAAGCCAGTTATACAAATCTCACTCTCACTGTGTGAGACCTGCTTCACTCTCGGTTCGGTCATTATAATCACTTCACCATTTTGACTCATCTAATATAATTCTTTGTACCAGTTCAAAGTGGGAGACAGAGCTATCACATAGACATGACAGCATTTTACCGTCATTTACCATTGGTGAAAACAAGAACCATCATGAACTAGGCCTCCAAATCTTTGCATTACAAGTGTATGTTAAAAACAGATCAAAGGGTTTAATAAAAATTATTGGTGGTATTAAGTTAGAATACCATAGCATTTTAGCACAAGCATGTTCGTAGGACTTATAAATAAATGATTTCAGCGTATGTGTGTAGAATTTATCCAGCAAGCTTCTCTCTGAGACTACCAGAAAATCTAAAATACCATGTCTTTGTTCAATCAGATTTAATCTCATATCCTTCTACTACCTTTTTTATTTCTTTTTCTAAAAAACATTGAATGTTTTACCATGCCAAACAATTGCTGAAGCAGTTTGATGAAGCAAACTCATTTAAAGTTAAGATATGCTTCACAATGTAGTAATAAAATTGTTCTGATATTTTTGATTCCTGTTATTACAACTAATTTACATAACTAGATAGTTCATTATATGAGAAAATTACTCAGCATTACTCCTTTAAACCTGTATTTAATAAATATATAGCTTTGGAATGCAGGCACATCACCTACATCAGCACTAGGCTGTAATTACTCTGATCTTGTCAACACACATTTCCTCTTGTGTGTCTGTAAGTAGGCTGTCACTACAGGACTTAATTATCTGAGCTTATTTCTGGAGTCTAGCCATTTAATGGCTGAACTTCTAGAGCTTCATACTGAATATTTTGGTGTTAGAACAGTTACCTAAGGTACTTCTTATGAAGTTCTGTTCGAAATATAGCTACCATTCAAGGATTGACTAGAGTCTGTTCACTTTTCCCCTTTTTTCTCAGTTTTGCACCATGACTCTCTTGCTGTTGTTCTGTAACTGTCAACACTGAAGAAGTATTTTAAAAATTCTTCTAGGCAGTTTTCATATCTATTTAAAAACTGTAATAAATAAATGCTATGAAAAGAAAGGAGACTCTTTAGTTGAAAAGAAGCAAGAATGTTGGTAAGAGATTTCCTAGTTATGTCCATGTTTAACCATCCTTTCCCTTGTGCTTACAGTTTTTTCATTATCAATTAACTGTATTGCAAATTCCAATTTCCAGCTACATTCGCTGGTCTAAATGCTGGATAGGTATGTATACGACCCATATGAATACTGCTGTTCTAGAAGTTTAGGATCTACAGAGACAAAACAGACAAAGTAGGGAAGCAGAAAGAGAGGCACAAAAAAAAAAAGAAAAGAAAAGAAAAGAAAAGAAAAGAAAAGAAAAGAATTGTCATATCTTAAGCAGATTTGTAAAGGAATCTGGGCTTCATCTACACCATCCATATCTCTCTATCTGATGGTTTGTTCTTGTTTTTTTATTGACACAAATGAGAAAAGAAAATGAGAAACGCATACCATGCCTTCAGAGAGAAAAGAGGAATTTAAAAGCCAGTGGGCTGTACTGCAGCTCATTAGCTGCTGATGGAAGTGATGCAGCTGAATCTTTTTGCAAGATGCATAAACAAAGATGAAGCAGAAATGGTTTGCAATTGCAGTATCTTGAAGATGGCTGAGAGCTAGTTCAAATATTGGTTTCCACATCAGGGTTACTCAGGCAGTATTTAATACCTAGCAATCTGCCGCTGGACTCTGGACTGGCTGGATCCTGGCTCACAGCTTTATGCAAGTACCAGCATAAGCAGTGTCCAACAAAAATTAATGTTTACCAATATGTAACACGCCCAGATATGTAACATGCCACAATTACTTTTTATTTGAAGAAAAAAGGGTAGGATATAGGTTATTCTGTATGTGAACTGTGGCTAAATGCTGACTTTTAATGCATACATTGAACACGGGCAGATTTTCCATAGCACACACACAGCATTGGCTCCTGCAGCTGCAGCACAGCTGAACCAAATGTATAAATGGAAATATATTAAAAAAAATTGAAAAATATATACTATTGCTGTAATCAAAATCATTATGCAGTAAGAAAAAGCTTAAAAATATAAACTTTACAGCAAAAAATACTGAGGATAGCTGTATTCAGGCCATTGATCTGTACATAATTTTTTTCAATGTAAGATTTTCAGTTTTATTTTGCACTGTTTTCTGTGCTATCAACATCCTTGCTTAATGCTGGTTAACTACAGTACAATTATCTCACTTCATTTTACTCTTTATGTCAATAAACGAGTGGTGTCTTTGGGTTTTCTGAGTATTTATAAGGTCTTTTATAGCTTAGCTTTTCTGTACATTACTTTACAATGGAGCCTTAATCTTTCTACAGAAATATTTACTTTCAACATATTTTATATTGCAAATTCTGAATACACTTATTTCTTTTGCCAGATCTGTCACTATGTTTACTCCCTTTGCATTTGTGAATTTTCTTTTAGTGTTCCTTGAAACTATATTTTATTATGTTAAAAACAGAGTATAGACAGAAGGAGAGGCAGGCTATAGCAGAGAGAACTTTGTGCTAATTGCTTAAAGACTTAAATCTCTTTTTAGAAAAAAGATTTATAATTTTATCTTAGTATAACAATGTACATCTTGAGATAATAATTTATAGGGAACAATTTACAGTATCTACAGACCAACTGACCCTCTGTGCTTTTGTTACAGTAGCACATTGATAGCTCACATATCCTACTTACGCTGTAATGTTAGATTTAGGGAATTCCCTCTCATACCCTTTGGAACAATTATAAAATCAAGACTATGGCCATTTGATCACCTATTTTTTAAGGGCAGAAATCTTAATTTTGGCCTGAATTCCAGGCAAATTCCCAAATAATCTATTTCATACTATCATATATTTTAACTGTCTACCACACCCTCTTCCATGTACACTGCTAAGTCATTTTAAACTAGGTACTATGCCTAAGTATTAAACTCAAGCAATTTGAGATTCTCAGAACAAGTATCTTAAACAAAGGCATAAAACAGTAAGGTCCAGCTATCTGAAGATTTCAGATGACTGAAAAATCTTTATAATTTGTGGCATAAGATGTCAGAGAAGAAATCCAACAGGTATTTGAAATATTGCTTTTTATTCCCTATGCAAACAGACTTAAAAAAAAGACTGTTAGGCCCTGCCGGTGCCAGCTGGATCACTGGGGCTGAGACAATTTTGCAGGGAAACAGCATCTCTGACTTGGAAAGAACTGGATAGCTGTGGGTAAGCTGGCTAGGTCTGAGGGCCTTTGGGCTGCTCTCCAAAGGCCTGATCCCATTGAAGTCAATGGGATTCTCTCTACGATTTAAATTGTCTTTGGTTCAGGCCTTAATTTGCCCAAGCCAAGACCTCCCCAGCGAGGATTACACCTGCTAGTTCAATACATATCCAAAGGTCAGGAAGATGGCATAGCACTACACTGGGAGGTATTTGCTAAACTTTGATTAATAAGGAGTATTGTCTATTTGAATTGTTTATTATTATAATCAGAACAGCTATAATTGTGCATAAAATCACCCAACAGACAATCCAATCTTTCTGTAACTAAATGTTAGCTGACTTATCCACATTATAACCACATCTGCTGGACTTTCAATGTTTCCCACAGTTTCTCATATTTAACCCACTTCCTGTGATGACTTCTCAGGACTCATTAGTGAGGACTTAGTGAGGAGTATGTACAGAAGTTATAGGAAAGTCAGGAATTAATTTAATAATGAGATCAAAGTAAAAAGATTGGTAATAGAAAGAACTAGTCTATTCTTGGTTGATAAAACACATTGGAAAGCTCAGTATTTTCTGTTGCGTATAGTTCTGCTTGTTTTTGAACAAGATATACTTAAGAATACTTTCTTAGGTACAAATTCATCAGTGTTTTTTAGAGTACTAGTTACGTGAAGAAAATGATACCTCAGCACTCAATATTTATGACAGTCCTGTTATAAGATAACTGCCTTCAAAAAATTAAAATAGCAACAATGTAAGGCTTTGTAGCATGATATATCTCATCAGATAACGTACCTTTAGGCAAATAATTTCTTCAGTTACAGCAGTTCAATTATTTTAGTCTCTTCTGTACTGGTATCAACATGTTAAGACTATAGGAACTTATCTTAATTCCTGCTGACAGCTCAGTAGCAGATGAATATCTTGAATAATCATGACTTTTTGTGTTTTAGGACATTGTTCTACATCCGCCACTCACATTCAAGTCAGTTCCAGTCCCAGCTGTACAATGGTTGTAAAAATAGGTAATTAAATACTTTGTCAGGATTTCTTTTTTCCTCATTTCATTTTATTTCTACACTGCATGTGCTTAATCAAAGGTGAAAAACATTTCTTGAAGAGGAGTTTTATATTAGAAAATAAAAAAATACATAAAATTAACTAAAAAGTGAACTGCATCAGGTTCAAGTGAGAGTATAGACCTGACAGCTAAAGTATGTGCATGCTAAGATAAAAAGGAAAGAAAACAAAGAAAATAGAAAGCTGTAACTATTTTTCTTCACTGGCATTAAGAGTATGTATCTTCTTTTAATTGTTTATATGAGGAGAGAGAATAGATGACTGCAATATAGATATGCAGGCTTTCAGATTTGCCTTAAGCAAAATACATATAATCATAAATGCACTGAAGCAGTATTTATGAATGTTGTTGATCTAACATTAAATCAGAAGTTAGAATACATTAAATGTTCATAATATCCTGCATTTTAAAATTTGTATGGATAATTACATAAACCATATGACTAATGACTTGTCATGCAATTATGTAACACACCAGATACTGAACTTTCAAGCCTTCAACATTTTGGTTTGGGGATCTTTAACTAATACAGAATCAAAGCAAATATTATTCTCAGTCCATGTAAGATATAAATATTCTAAAATAAAACCACTGCTTTACATCAATGGATAGCTATATTTTTTGGAAAAATAATATTCTTCTGCCTGTTTCAAATATATATGTTTTGATTTTTTTTAACTCTCATGCATTACAATTTTCGGCTCATATTGACAAAATGTTTATCATTCTATCAATATTAACAGTAATGTATTTTTTCTTGACACTAATATTAGAACTGAGAACTATAAAAATATGAGCATATGACTTGCACTGGTTTAAAAGAGAAAGAAATCTGTATTTGATTAACAGACCCGATCTGAATTCAGAATTGGCTGGGGGCCCTAGCATTATGTCAAACGACCTTATACATCTGGGTAGGCTGTGTAACAGAACAGAGTTTAACAACAGAGATCAGTCACGAACACATCCCAAGAGGGTTTCTGTGGAACATCACTGATTTCAGAAGGCTGCTGTGGGGGCAAAGCTCAGTCAAAGGTCATCTCAGTATAAACAAGAACTAATTTGCTGCAATAAAAAAGAGAGATGATTGCATCTTTGCCAAAATTATGATAAAAGTAGGTAGTACCGTGGCATAAATTAATTTGACAAATTAAAAATTATGCAAGTCAGATTTACTGGGCAGGCTAAGGGATTTATAATGGCACAGTGTCTCTCTATCCCTTTCTACATCAATTCATGCATAGGTCACATGATGGGAATGAGTTTGTGCTGCTGCTGAATGCACTTTCCTGCTCTCAAGGCAAACAGCATCCTGACTGCATTAGGCCCTATGATGTTTATTAACCTGTGAGCATCTAATTGGAAGAGATGGTTCCAGACATGATGTACTGAACAAAGTCTGTTCACATATGCTGGGATAAATTATATGGAATTTCACTGATATCAATGGCATTCTATTGTAAAATCATGAATGAGAAATATTAGTCTATTATTTTATCTCTCTGCAGATAGTCTGGATCTGCTTGTTCCCACATAAAGAAAGCATACATAAGCCACAAATCAATTCTATCCTTGCAGTCAGATTAACAAAGCAAAGACCTAGCAGAAAGCGTACCACATCGTATTCAGGTGTTGTCAACCTGGGGACAAGTTAAAAAACATACCCTTGTCTTTCCTTCTCTCTCCCTTTGCTGTAATGGTGTAAAATAAAGAAAAAATTCCATGGAAAAATGAAAAACTGCACAAAAATTTCATTCAGTTCTTCTCCCAACGCTTCTGTTTCTCTTAATCCCATTCCAGTCATTGAAGTCAAGCCACACCAAAAGCAATGGCTTGGTCTAAGACAATTTGTGTACTCAACAGACCAGATTGACTGAACGGGGCTGTCCACCCTTTCTCCCTTACTTTTCCCCTTCATACTGGAAGATGAACTGAACAGGGTGTAGAAAAACTTGCTGCAAAGGCAACAAAATGGGCAGGCTCTAGGCAGCCTTAATGCAACGCTGATTAAGGCAGCAAGTATCCTTCCTTAGGGGCATGGGAAGAAGAGATTTCCTGGTCAGAATTGTAGCTAGCATGGACAAGGTCTGGTAGTCAGGGAAGGTGACAGCTATAAAGCGAAGACCCTGGGAAGGCTCGAACATGGCATGCAAGGTGCCTTTGTAGGCAGTGAGGGGATGTAGGGAATCTCTGCTGGAAGCCTGGGAAGAAGGAGAGAGGTTTGGGCTGGACATGATCAATGGCAGCCTAACACAGGCTTAAGGAGTTAGAGTGTTTAAGGGAGAATAATATGGATTGTTTATATATAGATTGTTTGCCCAAATTTGCCCAAATGATTATGGTAAAGAAGAAAGAAAATATACAAAGTGTGATATTATCAAGGATAGTAAGGGGATACATCAAATCTCTTATGATGCAGCATACACTTATCTGATCCAGCCTGAATCATAGTCTTGTGCTTACCATTAAGTTAGCAGAGCACATTTACATAATTGCTTTTTTGACAAATTTTTATGGCATTTGTCCATGCCCCAGAAGTGCACAGAATGATAAGGTCTACAGACATGGCCAGAAGGTCCTTCACGTCATCAGAAAAAGGACCTACACCATCACTGAACAAACTGAGTGTTGGGAGTCTTGAACATAAACCCAGGCTCAGTAACTGAGGCCTTGGAGCCAACTTGGAGCTGTTTGTGCTATAGGCTTCAGAGCAGGTAGTGACTAAACATAATCAGGAGCAAGGATATAAAGGAACATGGGATTTTTTTCTTAAGTTTTTATACGGAAACAGTTCTTTATAGTGCAACAATACTTCTTATTCATTTACAATATAGGAAGGAAAAATTATACTGAAGTTGTAAGCCAAAGCAGTTACACTGTCCTAGTGAGGACTGCATTTGTAAACTGATTTTCTCTTGAGGCATATTCTGATACATGAACCCCATTTATAGAAATATTTCAGTAGAGCTAGGCAATAGACAGAAAATACTTATTTAAATGCTGTTAGTCCATAAGCTTACTGAATGCCCCATAAATCCATGGATAATAAGTTAAAGGCATGGTATCTTGTATTGTTTTACATTACAGACACTTGCAAGAGAAATCCATGTCATAAATATTTGTAAAACATTAAAGAAAAAGCTTTTCTGAAAGTGAGGTTCAGGTTGCTAAGGGCCAGCAATGCCAATCTCACTGAAAACATGAACTCCAGAGTAACCCCAAACATTATATACATAATTTTCTCACATAAACAATCACTGACTGACATCACCCTTAATGTATGAAATCTCATCTACAGTTAAAGAAAGTTGTGACATTCTTCCTGCTATTTTACTGCCTGGACAACAGCCACTCATTATTCTGATGAAAAGAAAGCGTATCTTTAAAAATCAAAGCTCCTCAGTCAGATTAATTCTTCATATTTAGTCAGATTAATTATAGACTGGTGGAGGAAATGATAAAAATAATGAATAAACAGTTGAATATACTGAATAAACTTTCAAAAGAATTGACAAGCATCCAGTTTTATTTGTATACTCAGAATTTTTGTTTGAGAGAAATCACTACACAGACAGATACTGGCTTCTAGGAGATTCTGAGCCAAGTCCCTCCTATGTGTTTTTGGCAGAAATAAGGTTTAGCAGACACTACCTTGAAAACATACCAACTCTATTTACAGCTGGGGAAGTCAAGAGTGAGAGTAAGTGATCCAGGCCTTCAGGAAGAGGCAGTGTCAGCACTAAGGCTAAAACTTCCTGTAACTTAGACTTAATTCAATGTGATCATTAAAGTGGGATTTTCATGGTGAAGCAACCTGCAGGCTCCTCGGAGTGCTGTTCCACTATGTCTTCTGAAGGAGCTTCATATCTGATTGCTCTGTAGCCCCATTTCTCATATGTTTAACACTTTGCTCAGTGAGACAGGCAACCTGTCTTGATAATTTTGTTTTCAATGTACTTTGTTTTGGGAACCAGTACTGGCCATCCCATGTGAGCCCAATTGCTCTGCAAGCAAGTGAAAGGGGAGGCATCACAATATCCAGCAGCCAAGGACATTCATTAGATGGTCACCTGCAAAGGGTTCATGCATACTCTTCTGCTCTCTAGATATGATGAAAATATCTTTAGAAGAAATTTATGTCAACTGAAACTGGATACAGTCCAAAGCAGATAGGATATGGAACCAAAAATCCTGTATCTGTATACCCACTAAGTGTATCCTGTTTACACATTAGTGGTCATACTGATCACTGGAAGGATTTTTGCTGTATGGCAGATTGTCAGGGATTTCAAATTTTGGCAATTCTCTTCAGCATCAGCATTTTTTACTTTTTTTATGAGATCAAATTAGTATATTCCTTTTAACTTATTTTTACCAATGCATGGGCTAGAGACAATTTTGGTATCTTTAAATTTCCTTTTCATAAACTGTGCCCTATGACTGCAGAATAGGTTTGATATGTTAAGTCTTATTAACTAACACAGAGAGTTTAGAGAAAAGTAACAGTCTGTAATGCACAAGTAGGAACAGATGTTTTGATGATACCTTCTGGCTTTAAGCTTGGTAGAATTTCTTCTCCACTTTCTCCCCAAATTAGAATAAACTAAAAAGTAAAGTTTACAAGATGATGAAGAATTTCTAGGGATTATTAACAGACAGGAAAGCAGCATCAGGAAAATTTGGCAGAAATGAATCTCTTCTCATATCATCATTCCCACTTAACTTATGCTTATCTGGGTAAGCTTAGTCTTCTCATTTAAGTAGTTCTCATGCAAGTGGCTATGTGCACACCTTCCAGACTCCTTTGTTCGTCTTGCTTTCTGAGTTGTTCCTGCAGTATCTTCCCTTGCTCCTGAAAGCTACACATTGTGTTTGAATATTTTCAAGATCTTTTCTGATTGGTATTTCAGTTTTTTAGTTGGTTTGGCAAAAGTGAATTATTTGTTTTGTATTTTTTGCATATTTATATCATTTTATGATAAGTTTTATAGGAAAAAAAGTAAGAAATGAAAAAACATTTCTAATTGAAATAAGGGTTTCTAGGTTCTTTTATCTACATTGTGGTTTTGCTTTTAACTACATTTATGATCACTGATATTTTCAGTGTTATGCACATGAAGGTGTAAATATGGTAGGAAACAGATTAGCACAATTTTCAGAAAAAACTGTGAGTTGCCAAGTAACACTGCACTCTGCACGGAAAGCTAAGAGAGAGCACACAACCAGAAATAATGCTGGAGGGACACAAGGGTCAGGTTAGTGTACACTCTATGAAGGCTTTAGTCCTCAAGGAGAAGGAACACAAAATCTCATCACAAGATAAAATCATTTTTTATAAAAAATAAAGTAAAATCAAGGCTGGGATTACAATTATTAGTGTTGAACATAGCACTTACTATGTCAGTTCTGCACACTGCGGTTTGGGATAATCTCTTAATTAAGAAGTCTGTAAACCATGAGTGACTGATAAGAAACTCTATTATAAAACAGAGTGGAATGCACCCTGCACTTAATTCTCATTGTGCTTAGTAAAGCAGTCCTGATATACTTTGTGCCTACATTTGTTGTACAGAAGATACAATAGTTAGTTATCTTCAAAAAGGATCTAGCAAGATAATTTGTTTGCCTAAGTTTGATAAGTTGTTTGCCAGGAATCAGTAAGAGCCTAATAGCAGGAGCCAAAGGGGTGGTGGGGAGACTGACGAAGTGAGACGTTCATGTAACAGTGCCATCTATTCCCTCCTCTTATTGAAAGGAATAGTTACTGTCAAATATCAAGCAGTACAGTACAGCGGTGGCTGTCTGAGAGCTGACAAACAACAGAAGATTTGATAGTCTCCACTTATAACTACTGCTAAAAGTGCAATATACATAATTCCACTTCCAATTTGTTACATATGGTTTTAATGATATTCAGTGCTATGGTAGATCTGTAAGGTATAGTAAAGGCGCAAGGAAAATGTCTTTGGTTCAAGTGGACAATCCAATACAAAAGTTAAGTGAACCTTCACATCATCATGAAATACAAATAATAAAAAAAAAGAAAATAATGTGTCCATGCAAACCCCCTACCAGTAGAATTACCAGAACATTCAGCACCAACCTCATACTGCTCCCTCCAAGCTGGCAGTAAGCTTTTTACCAGGCCAGCAATAAACATTTTTGAACTGCATAAGCTTGGTTAGTTCTTTTCATTACTGATTTGTGATGTGATTTAGGTTAGTGTAAAAACATTAGAGGAACCTGTATTTTAAATACCCAGAATCTTTAGCTTCTACTCTTTAAAATCAATTATTAGGGCATACTCTTTCTTCAAGTCAACTATATAGAACTGTTCCTGTAAAAACAAAGAAAAAAAAAACATGTCTGGGCATAAAAATCTGAAGACTATATTGTTCATGTTTATGATAGAGCTTTTCAGAACAGATAAAAATATTTGTACAGCTAAGTCTAAATGACCCCTATCAGGGGCAATCATAAACCCAAGGTGTTTGTCATTCTTCATTTTAACTTTTGTTTTTCTTTGATCTGAAGTGTAATCCTTTGGGTTTTCCTTTGGAGTAAACAACCCTTTTTGAACATTTTTCCTGCCATTTTTGTTGATATGGAGTGATGGAGACATGTAATGGCACTGAAGAGGAAAGTTGCTTTTGATGGCTGCTCAAACTTTGTGATAAGTGTTGGATTCTTATTCATAAACATCTTATTCTCCATTGGTCTTATTTATTAATTTATGAAAGCAAAGTAAGTCAGAAACACACCTGTAAAACTTTTTATATCTGTAAGATACTTCTGGCATTATAAGGAAAAATTCTTACATCTTTTAAACCAGGCATTTATGTAAAAAAAAAGATACAGTTTACGTGTGAATTAAGAGAAGCACTACTCAGCATTGCCAATGTCACATGATGGAAGAGCATATGGCACACTGCTCTGCACTCAGGATTGAGCTAACCTCTCAGCCTCTTCACTAAATCCATGCTTAGGCAAGGAATTATAATACTTATGCCACAAATCTTCCATGCTTCCAAAAATTAACACAAAATAGCCTTCCCATAGTGTATGGCCTACCTATGATATTCAAAACCTTACCGTAGTGCGAAGTTACATGGCAGGAGAGCACATGTTAGGCAGGCACTGCCATTCTGGGTGTACATTAAATAACTTGTACTGTACAAATGTCTAAGAGCAAATATATTGAGAGAGAATCCATCTAGAGTGTATTTTCATTTTAGAAAGCTTCTTTATAAATTAAGGGTATGTCCACTCCATCAAAATTATATTCAGAATAAAACTATAAATATACACATATTGTACACCTATTTTCAGGAAAAGTATATGATATGTACATGACGTTTCAGTGATAATTAAAGCAATACTGACATCTTAAAAAGTAAATAACCCTTTACAGCAATATTATGAACACAGCACTATGATAAGAACTATTATGCCCTGCATGACCTTTTAAAGTAAATTATTCTGAATAGATGGATGATAAAGCTTCTAATCTGGAAACAATTAAGTTACCTGTAAGTAAACCTCATTTTTAATATATACGTTACGTCATCAGCTGGCTACTACCAACATTTTTTACAAGAAAAAAAACTACTTTGTTTTGTAGGTGTAAAGGACACAAACCATACCAAAATTTAAGACTGATAATCTGCCTACAGTTCATCTTGTAATGAATACTTGAGTTAATTTTTTTCAGTTCAGCTATAATTGCAGATACCTAAATCAGCATAAACACTCTGTAGAAAAATTTAAATTTGTCTTTATCAGAAATGAACTCATTGTTTAAAGAAAGATTAATCTTCATTCTTTACCTCTTTGTGCTGAATTTAGGATCATGCAAACTTGTTTCCTGCCACAGATACCAGATTATGTAGCAATTACTGTTACACACAATCTTGCTTTTTCGCCTAACAAAGCTTGAATGCTCCGTGGCAAGAATCTCTGCATTCAAAATGTTACTCAGCACAAAGGGAACTTGATTATCTATTTCTTTAAAGCTTTTAGAGTCAGTGATGTCCTGAGTTGTTTTACATAGTTTTACAGAGACTACATTTACACAAAGCAGAAGAGATTATATCACAGATACTATATGTTTAGTACATGCAGTAGGAAATGTGCATGTTTAAACCCTAAGTATTAATAATAATTTAAAATTAAAATGCAAATATTTGTTTTTGCTTTTGAATGTTTCAGCTGTAATCTTTACTTTAGCATAGCCCATTTCCTTTAACAGTGTAACTCCTTTTCATCTCCTTTGCAAATGCCAAATTACATAAATGAGGCTTCCAGAAAAGGCTGTTCAACTAAAAGAACTGAGTTAAACTGGATGTTTCAAAACATGGATGTTTTTAAAAATACATGACTAATCTAAAACTTCTTTCCAAAATAATTCTGTGCTTCCTTAGTTCTTCAGCCCAGATGATTACAGCCACTTGGTGTAAACAAGATTCATATAGTCATATATAGGAAGTCAGGTCAAAGTATATGAATTCCTAAATTTTAATTACTTCTAATTTCCAGGTCTTACTTGGGAATTGAGTGCTGTTTTAATGCTTGAACAATGCTGGAATAAAAATAGACTACAATTATTATAGTCCGAGCAAAATTACTCAACTTTTCTAGTGCCTTAAAAGGAGTATATTTAAAAGGAGCAAATGACTACAAGAAGGAATTGGAGAATGTAACTGAAGACAAAGAAAAGGAAAAAAATAATGGAAGAAAATAATAAGCTCTTAATTCATGCAATGTCTCTAAAAATCTACATATTTCAAAAATATTTTCACTGGTAGTCAACCTTAAACAAGCTATATTTCAATACTTACTAGTTTGTTTCTCTGCTCTACCATTTCTAGTGAAAATCATCTTCTCTGGAATTAAAAACATTTTAACCTTGCCTTTGCACTGTAAAAGTCAGAACTGATGATTTTTTTCCCTCTGGGTAGGTCTAAAAATGAAAGTTTATAGTATAAGTAGAAACCAGGCAAAATTTATCTCAGACCATTTATAGATACTATCTGTGCACATTATTTTAAAGAAAACTAGTTTAGCAATTCCTTTCCCCTGCAATGACCCCACAAGTGGTAAAAACAGAACCCTCAGTCCTTCAATTAACAATTAATTCATTAAGCACAGTTTGAAAAATCTCTTTCTTGTTCTTGAGATATTGAGTATTTGATCAGGGTAAAGGTTTGGTCATAGAACATTTTCATTTACATGGACAATCAATAATATTTTTTCATCTAGATATATGTCAAGTATTGCAGCAACTGCAATAATAAACATCTATCTTTCAAATTAGTTCAAGATCCACTCTCTAATCACTATTACATGTAGTATGAAGAATACAAAGACTGCATATCTTCAAAATATCTTTACAACTAACATTTAATTAAGCTTCCATGTTTTCTAATGAACACAGCATAATCACATTATGTACCAGATAGTAATAACTATAAAAATGTGTACTGCTATGAAAAATAATCTGCACACTTTCATATAAAGACAAATAAGTTACTTAAAATGATTAATTAAGAGGTGTTTAGTGTAACTGAGAAGAAAATTTAATTCTTCACAAAGGACTGAGGAAGACCAGCTCTCTACAAAGATGAAAGATTTACCGATGTGGAGTTGTAACACTGTGACATAACTGTTTGTGATTTTTCAACTGTGACAAGTATAAAGTATGTATATATGCATGTAGGCATACATACACACTGCACAAAGACCTATGGAGTGATATCTAGGAAGACTAAATTTATCTGTAAGAAACATCACGTTGATTGTTTCCATACTTCTTCAGATTCCTACACAGGCTCATTCAGAGGTGCACTGTAGTATGTTCCTATATCTAAAAAGGCCTATGTTATCATAAGACCATTTGTATCTTTATGCATAAAGGCTGAAACTCTTTTATTATCATATTATTTTCCTGATGAAAGATTAAATGACAGGTTTTGAAATAATTTTATAGGGCTGGAGGTCAAGGCTGATTTGTTTACTCTGTTTTTACTTAGGCAAAAGACCATTGAATTATTTCTTAATAGTTCCTTCTTTTTATAATGAGTGCTCTTTCCTTTCATAGTCAAGAAATAAATTAAACATGAATTTTCCACTTGACTACTCAATGTCACATAATTTCACCTAACTAAAAGTGCTATAGGAGTTTACACTTGATCTTTGGATCAAATTTTGTCTTTTAGAATTTCATACAAAACATTTCCTTCACCAGAAATTCCAGTGGTCTTAATAAAATTATTCCACTGATTTAGTCTACAGCTGAGAACAGAATATAGGCAAAAAGGACCATAGGGAAAAAATTTTGATCTGACAGGAATATGAAAGAGAAAAAAAGGAAGACTATGAGAATTAGGCATTAATTCTGATATTCATTAACATCCTTTTATAATGCTGGCTGTCTAATATTTGCATTATTCAAAATAACCATCTATAGTAATGATAGTGCTGTAACAATATGGATACTCTTGCAACCCTTTCCAGAAAAAAAATCTTGTGTTCTTTAATGAGAAACACAATATTTTATATGTGTTGAAACATATCTAGAATCATTTGAGCTTGCTTATGTAGATTCAAAACAAAACAAAACAAAACAAAAACCCAAACCCCCAAGCCCTATGTGAAAATAAAAAAAAATCACAAAACCAAATATGACAAAATTTAAACAGAATACATGGCACATGCTATGAAGAGAAAACATTTTTTCCCCTATAATTAAACAATCTAATGAACCCTGGAAATTAATTGTACCACTGCTGGTGCTGGTGTGCTAGCTATTCTTTTTATTAATATATGTAAACTCATTTTAATTTATCTAGTAGATACCAAGTAGTTCCAGCTCATAAGAGCCTTTCAAAAAGAGAACAAGTTGTCAACAATATGCCACAGAAAGTCTGTTTCTCGTTCAGGCTGAGAACAAATGTCAGCTGCCACTGGAGACAACTTAAAGAATTATATTGTCACAAGGCTTGCCAAGTTACTGATAGTTGTGAAAATCAAGCAGCACTGAAAAGCCAAAACTGGAAGACATCTGTTTTGGTGAATTTCCTGAAATCCATAGGGTAGCTAGTATAACCTCCAATTTCTAGTTCAGGAGATTTACCAACCTGGAGTTTCATATGAGAGGAAAACCACAGAAAGCGTAGCCACACAAGCCTACAACAGGCCACGGAGATGGGCTAAGTGCTATATAGATCCTACTTCTGAGCTGTTGTATGATTTGACAAAAAGCCTGTTCTTTTTTCTCCCCCACTTTTGTTCATTTTCCCTCACACATAAGTCAGTAGGTTCCCAAATAAAACTGAAGCCTTTAGGCATAACAAAAACATATATTTAGTGACACAGTAGTAGCCATAGACATTAGTCATGTATTAATATAATAGAACTAGTTATGTACTATTAAAAGACAGTAACAATAATGATCTTAATCACTGAAACTGGGCCACTTGGTGGTATAAACCTCCTGTGCTCTGGACAGGTAGCTGAAGCTGTGGACAGCATATGGGAGGGACTTCTGAAGATTAAGGCTGGGAGCAATGAGGCAATGACTTGATGAAGTCATCAGGACAACTGCCTGAGCCAGTTCAACAGCTTCTGGTTTGACCTACTGATACGGACTTCACAGGCTGAGAGCTGGTAAGCTGAAGAGAACTAGTTTGCACTTAGATGATCTTGGAATTTGAACCAATTTTAAAGCCTTCTATGAACTACAAAGCCTGAAAAACAATAATTTAGGAAATAGTTACCCCTGATGTTGACGAGATAATATACACTCCAGTTCTGCGAACTTTTTCACGTGAATTACATACTCTTTCTAGTTCCAGGCTGTAAAGACTACCAGCAGGAACAGCATTCCACTCCACTGCAAAGCCAGAGGAGCTGAGATACTGAGGGAGATGGAATTTCCCAAGGGCATCCAGGGCTACCAGACCTGGGGATTTGTTAGGGCTCCTGGAAGCCCTGGAAGTTCAGCTCAAGTCATGGGCTCTAAAAGCCTTGGACCCCAACAGTTACTTAGCAAACCAGGTCGATTGCAATGTTATTAGACAGAAATTTGTTGAATGCAAGATGTTTCTATGAGATGTTTAGGTTCTACAAACCAGAAGAGAAGTCAGAAAGAGCATTCTGGCAGGAAATTTCCAGACAGCTCTTATGGTAACTAAGCCGATAACTTCAGAACAGTCCATTATAAAAACTGTATTCCAACATTTCTTAATTTAATGAAATTATAAAAGAAATTGCTAGAAGAAAAGTTCAGCATTCTCTGGACATTGTTCTACACACACATTCTATGTAGGAGAAATAAACACAATCTTTACTTTACGATCACAACTCTATTTGTGTTAAATGTTTTCATCTTATGAACTGCTCTTGAGCTTACTGTGAAACAGTTACAGAAAAAATTAATCCAATTTGCAAGGTGCATCATTCTGAAAGCTCACACAGTGAAAAGTACTTCTTACCATCATATGCCGCAAATTGTGTTTGAAATTAACCTTTTGATTTTAAGTGATATTATTTAACTTCCTGGAGAGGACCTATATTGCTGACAAACACTATTTTTCACTTCAGAATTTAGCATAAGATTCTGAAAGAAGATAAACAAAAATCTTGACCATTTAATAACTGAGATGTAAATACAGCAGTTTAATTCTATAGCTATTTTTCATGAAAAGTCTTTGACAATCTTTACAATCTTTATCGGGTTATTAGTTACTTTTAAATTTTCTTCAGTGGAACCCATTAGAATTCAGTGTTTATCACAAAATTTACCCTGTGGAAGACAGCACAAAGTATAAAGCAGCACAGATCTGATCTAGTATGATCATCCTCAAACATTAAAACTATAGCAAAGTAAGAATTGGATTACCAGCAGCAAAATTAAGCAAAATCAATATGAGCATTTTATAAATTGTATCACTGACATCAAGAGTCCCCCTCCCTCCAAAAAAGCATAATGTATTTTAAATTATGTTATCTTGTACAATGATACAAACAGAGAAATATTTAACAGCTTAGCTTGGGATAATACCAAATCAATGTATGCAGATTTCTCTTAATGAGTTTTCCTATTTTTTAAAATATTAGTCTGAAAGCAATTCCTGCATGAGAGAATAACATGTACATATACTGAATAGATGAAGCTTTGACAGCTTACCAAAGAATGATGAATCACTGTAACTGTTCAGGGCCAAAAGTTGCTATTCAATTACCCCAGAAAAGTAAGTTAAGTAGCTAATATCATTTTATACCTTTACAAATTTGTGCTTTTATCTTGGATGGCTTTGATGTTTGGCCACTGCTGAAATACTATAAGCTTTAGCATGTAAAACACATCATGCCAAAAACAGTTGACCAATTAGTCCTTTAATTATTTTTTTTTTTAAGGAAAAACAGTGTTTAAGTTTATTCTTATAGCTTACTTACAGATTTTATTACACCTACAGTAAATAACACTCTATTTCAAAAAACACATAATAGCAAAGGGATGCTTCAGAGAATAAACATATATGTGGAGAATTTAGCCCCAGTATGTTTACCGTTCAAGGCTGATATAGAAGTTGCCTCTAATTCAGAGCAGGTCAGACACAATTTCTCCTACATTTTCTTGCAGTATATTACACTGAAATTTCATTAATTACATACTTCTATAGTAGTTTTAAGTGGAAAATTAAGTATGTATCTGAAAGACTTCTGCTTTATCCCAAGATATGAAGGGCCAAGATGGCTGCAAATATTCCTGAAAGCCTAGAGATCATCCTCAAACAGCTTCCTGTCTGTAGAAATGACTGTGGCTAACTTATAACTTTGAGAGTTTTTCCTGATATATTTCCAGCAGAGTGGATTAGAAAAAGGCCACTCAGAAACTATCAGCAACTTCATTTTGCTTTCAGGTCTACTATTCACACTGTGCTGTAAACAGAATCAGAAGTTTAAAGCAGCAGCAGCTACCTTTGTTCCTTATGTGCAAAATCAGTACATTTGTTGTGGTGCTAACCCAATGGTCTTTCAGTTTAAGCCAGAAGTAGGGCAGAATAACAAAGGCCTGTCTCCCTGGGAGTGATGGTTTTTTTCAGTTCATCAGAGCCAGTTTGACTGACTGACTCTGCTATATAAAATATTGGTAAGATGCTCATCCCTGTACAGTACCTAAAAATGAAGGCAGTGTCTTCCAGAAGGCATGCATAAGTTACAGAATCACAGGATCACAGAATCACAGAATGGTTGAGGTTGGAAGGGATCTCTAGAGATCATCTAGTCCAACCCCCCTGATCAAGCAGGGTCACCTAGAACACATTGTACAGGGTCGCGTCCAGGCAGCTTTTGAATATCTCCGCAGAAGGAGACTCCACAACCTCTCTGGGCAACCTGTGCCAGGGCTCTGTCACCCTCACAGTAAAAGTCCTGGCTTCATTGCCATGTGTGTATTTACCCAGATGTTTCTGAAGGGGTTGGGCTGACAGAGACAGAAGTAGGTGGTGGATAGAAGGATTTAGGAAAACAGAAGGGTACAGAAGGTAGGCAGAAATTCTCAGGTAGAGTTTTATAGAAAGATGGGGAGAACCGGAAAGCTTTTAGAATTCAGCATTTAAGCACAAAGCATGCAACAGTATGTGCAAAAATATGTGTGTTTCATGACATTTATATAGTTGACAATGGCTGGTGGATGTCTAATATTCTAATTATAATGTTGACAGGTAGTCCAGGAGAACTGTTTATAATTCTGTTAAAAAATGTACTTAAGCTACGGATTATGAGAAAAAGGGAAAGATGGGTAACTGCCTTAGCTATCATGACTTGTTCATGCTGGTTTGTGAATGAGCCTCCAGATGTGGTATTGCTTATATTGTGTAATCTGTTTGGTCCATATACTATTCTTGTTATTTTCTTTGCTTCAGTAGATCCATTTTCTAAATAATGTCTTTTGTTTAGGTTTGAAGATGCAAAAGATGCTGAAAATGATGGAAATACTTTTCACTGTGTCAATTACAAAAAAACCTTTAACAACTTCAAAAAAGAAAGGAAGAGTGGATATAAATCCCAGAAGAATAGTGCCTTCCTCTACATGCTTTTCTCATAAATATTATGCATTGCTGCACAGTGGTATATACTCCTTAATAGTTAGTATTAGTTTTGCATATATTAAATGCATTAAACATGATTTAATATGAAAATATAAGCAATTTCAGCAGTAACCAAATGCTGGGGACTGGTAATAGGCATTTAACCTCCTTAACAGAACAAATAATATTTTTAAAAGATAGAATTATTTTTAGTACCAGTTCTTCAGTTGCCTTTGGCAACAGCACCCTGTATGTCATACAGTATAATTAAAATTTTCGTTGACAAGGACAGACAGAGAGATAAAAAGCAATCAAGCAAGAGAACATGGTTCTGAATGGTGACAGTGTAAAACAACAATAAGGACACTATTTGACAATGAAATATTCCTGTCTGGTATTTACTTCCAATACCTACTTCATTGACTAAAACATAGCAACGCATTTGTTATTGTTTCACAATAAAATTTATTTGCAGATTTATACCTTAGTTAGCATGGCTATACTAATTAAAAAAAAATAAAAAGGTGAACAAAAGGGAAGAGATAAAGCCAAGATGAAAGGTAATGAAGAAAAAGGATTAATAATTCATTTCCAATACAGTTTAAGCCACTTTTCTGACCTTTTCTTTGCAACAGATTTCACACAGGCTGAGTCTCAATGAGGTGAACAAGCGTGCCTTTCCTGCTGCCCAGGGTCTACCTAACCATATCTTAATATGAGGACAAATGCATCACTGCTGACTCTGAACAGTTCAACATTAGACTACAATCACTTCCTGAGATCCTTTTCCTCAATAATATTGCAGAATCTCTTCCAGTATTCTTCTAGAAATAGATCATATAAACCTTTTTAAAAGTCTGCCATCCTTCAGCTACATTAGGAGTATAAGCTGAACAGCCAGCATTGTCAAATTAGTCTTCCAAACTCAGCACATCTTTGAACGCAATTCTGATGAACTTCATTGTTATGAACCTGAATTTCTAATGATCATGTATTTTGCTTCTTTTTGTTTCAAGTAACAAGCATTTAATGAGAAACACAGGTGGAAGACCCAAAATATTTATTAAATGTCCTAATCATTATACTAGAAGTCATGTTCACACCAATCTCATTTTTCTCCCTTTCCGTGAACTCTTATGCACAGTGACAGCCGGGACTGAGAAAATTCCTGGTCTAGCTACTCTGGTAGCAAGACCATTCCCTTGGGAAGTGGGAGAGGCTTATGGGACATCTGGAGTGCAGGTCCTTGGCTTGTTGCCTTGTTCTCCTTTGGACCACTCCAGCAAGGTCTCTCCAAACCAAGGCCCAGGAGTGATTCCTGTGACACTTTATTCTGGGGACTGCTCCCAAGATGCAATATGGATAAGACTGAACCAGAACTACACAGTCCTCTGTGACTATACCAGAAGACTTTGTGCTCTCAAACAATGGCACATACCTTCTTATTGTACTCTAGGGTGTGTAATACATATTTTAGGTTTCATGTTATACTGCTACACTGCAGCTACACAATTTTGGTGGGCTACAACACAGCCTGCATATTTTTTAGACACTTTGAACTGCAAAATACCTCTCACACATGGAGTTCAAAAAAACATTGCCAAGTGTTGCGGACATACTCAGTCTGTTTGACATAGACCTAGGCCCAAACAATGTGGAAACAAGCCAGTCTGTGGTATTGATGACATCCCTGGAGCTGGAGCTGAAGCTGAAGCAGGGCAGCAGCAGCCCTGGGGCCCCGGCACAGGCACTCAAATCAGCGCAGCCCAGCTCAGGCCATGGCCAGCCCTGAGCCCTGGCATGGCCACGGCAGTGCCCAGCCCGCTGCCTCCTACTACTAACAGCACAAATCTTATCTCCTGGTCTGCAGCCTATGTCCTAGCACTGACTGGCAGATGAAAATTCATTCAACTTATCTGTTTAATTCCAAATATTACTAGATAGTCAGCTTTTTTTGAAAATGTTACAGATGCCTAAATATTAACTTAGGAACCAAATTCTGGACTTTTGCTGAGGTAGCAGAACTTTGAAATAAAAAAGGGAGACCCTTTCACAGACCCTTCTCTGAATCAAGCCTTATACTTTAAAAATAAGAAGAGGAAAAATAAGATTTTTTTATTAAAGAGAAATCCTCCTAATTCCTAAATGGAATACTATACTTAAATATGTTGTATTTATAATGAGATTGTGGGCATCAATTTTTTTTCTAATTTATTATTATCCATGGATCTTGGGAGTATGAACTCTAGAAAACTAAGTAAATCTAGGTAAGAGGAAACATATGGGATCTATAATACACTGCTGAACAAAAGTCGTAACAAACCAAAGTTGGTAAAAATAATCTAAACGTCCACATGCTAATAGATTTTGAATTTACAGTATCCTCTGAGGGGCAGGAATAATAATAATTAATACTATGCACTTACACGTGATCTATTATCTGAAGATCTTGAGTGCTGCACATTATTATCTCATTAAACCTTACAACACCCTTGTGAGGGAGGAAAGTGCTTTATTATAAACATTCTACAGATGAGTAAACTGAGGTATTCAATTAGGAAAAAAACATGGAAACTCAATAACAATATTAGTTCATTGTACCACAGCAGTTAAAAAGCTAATGCAATGACTATGCCCACTAAAGAAGATCAGAAACAAATAAAAAATAGAATAAAGCCATTTTTCTTATGAGGAGGACAGGTTCAAAGCTTCATTTAAAGCTTTGAGTTTACCGCTTTGAGTTTAAGAACTTAAAATAGCAGTTTGGAAGGACCCTTCAAAATGGGCAAAGACAGTGAACAGATTGGCCAGAGAAGTTAAGGATACTTTATCCTTAAAAATTTTTGAATCTTGACTGGACAAGACCCTGAACAACCCGAGTATAGCTCTGCTTTGAGCAAAAATTAGACAATATTATCTCCAGAAGGCCCTTTCAGACTAAATCTTTCTATGCTTTTATGATTCTATGTAGCAGGATCACACTGAGAGACAGTCAAAACTTAGTTTATTTAGCTTGGAAGAGAGTAGCATTGTCATGTATTAAAATTAACAAGGCTAAAGCAAAATTTGATTAATCTCTTCGATTCTGTTTCCTTATTAGAAGAAAACAATTCACCCTGTAGAAGTGTGAGTAATAGACTTCTAAAGCTAAGGTCAGTCTTTCCATCATCACAGTGGTGGAAAATCACTATTACATTTTAAGTACTAGTCTATTAACTACCCAACAACCTTTAATAGAAATCCCTCCATCAGGTACATCTAGAAGCTACTCAAGACTAAAGAAATAACCTATCACAATTTTCACTCCAAAACGAGAATACAACCCAGAATTTTTCTGAAGTCCACTAAGAACTATGCTTCATTTGCAAAGTTAACAGATACTATAGTAATAAATAACAGTAAAAGCGAACAAACAAAAAACTGTAGATGCATGAACAATTAACTCTCATCATTATGTATTTAATTTGCAGAATGGTGTTCATTCTATTTTAACTGAGTTTTGGTAAGTCATTGGAGGCCACTATACTTTACTCAGGTAATTTCATCATTTTGCTGACTAAATCAGTTAGAAAACTGATATTATAAGTCAGAATGATAAGTTTAGGGTAATAACTTTTTACAGTAAACGTTTTACCTTTTTAACATCATTAGTGTAAAAGCATGCATATTTTATATTTGACCTTCCATTTACCTGATTTTTAAACATTTAGTAGATTGCTTAGAATTTAAGAGGCTTTTTTCTACAATAGAAATGTCAATTAGCTTCTCAGATTTTCATAGAATGTGATGACAGCTCTCAGATGGTATGCCTGAAAGGGAAATCGTTAAGTACTTTTCATAATTTTAATTTTCCTTTCTTTTTCTTCTTCTCCAATGTTCAGAACACAGATCTGAAGAATGAAAATATTTTCCCCTGCTAATTGTGTCATTTTCCATTTGGCAAACATTCAAATGTCCATTTAGTAATCATTGAGAACTTCCTTCTGTTTACTACCGGTACAAAAATATAAATGCATAGAGCAGAGATGCACAGTTTGATTATTCTTTGTTTTGAACATTTGCAAGGATAGCAGAGAGTAAAGTATATTATGTGTAGAGTTTAAAAACAGATGGGACTTCAATCTGGTCTGACTTTCTGTAGATGAAAGAGCATGGTTCACTTAGTTCTTCTAGAAAGGCAGGTAACCTGATTTACAACACAGAGCTAGAAAATACACAGTTTCACTGCGGATTTTCTTGTATCTTTATCAGCTAAAGAGACCACTGTTGCCTGTTCCCTACACCATCAAAGTATTCTTACAAGCAGTCAAGTAATCCTGAATTATCTCTTCTTGATAAACTAAACTCTTACATATTTCACTATAAACCGTTCAGTCAATTTTAGAGATTCAGCATTGCCCACCCCAATTTTTCATCAGACCTTTTAAAACGGGCAGACATTATGTTACCATATCAATGTCTTAAGGGTGAAGGAAACTAAATGTCCATACAAAAACAGGCATTAATTTATCTATCTTGTCTATGCTAATAGACATCTTTCTAGTAGACTTGAAAACTTCATTACAGTATGGTTCTGTAACATGGACACATTGCAAACAACTTCCCTTAACCATGCTAAAGCCATCTTTAGCACTGGCTGTTGGCATTATGTGAATTTTGATATGACATTACAGTTTTAGCCTGTCCCCATTCAATACAGAGAATAAACAAGGGGAAAAAAAGTTATCACTACTGTAAATCTGAAGATTTCAAGGAGATGTACCAACATTTTTACCTCCAAAATGAGTGTATTTCTTGAAAAAAAAAAGACAAAATAGAACATTGGAACACATACAAATAAATTATGACTTATGGTTAAATTTCTAAAATATATTTGCCTAGATATGACTATGAGACTTGGGCTTCTAAATTACTTTTGACAGTCACCTTTTAGAACACCTAGAGATGAATTTTTTTGGAATTTATCCATGGCAAAGAGAAGTTTTCCCATGAGAAGATAGACTGTATTAGCATTGTTGTTATCCCAAGAATGTTTAGGCTATTATTCCACAAATGCCACCCCTCCCCCCAAAAAAGAAGGAAAAAATGACCTGTTTTCCAAAGATGCCTTACTGGCAGAGGTGAAGAAAGAAATCTTATTAATTTTGAAGAACTTTCAAGCATCTACAAGTAAGAGAAAATCAATATCCTGGTTTTAAGACTGCTTTTCTTTTCAGTATTGCTTTTAACATATGCCAAGGTTTAATGCTATCCTGAAGTACTAAGAATAAATGAATACAAGTGACAAAGAAAAAGGCAGTGTAGTGAAATGAATACAAAACTAGAATTCAGAAACTTGGTAAATTAGCTAAAAGCTCTCCTGAAACCACAGAACAAAATATTTCCAAGTGCCAAATTAAAAAAAAAATCATTTCAATGAAATCATTTCCTTGTCCTTTCTCATTTTAATATATCTCTTTAATTTCAGATTTCAGTGAGAGTTTCTGTTTCTTAGAATTTTCTTTGGGTATAGGATAAAACTGGTTTATGCAGGTAAAGACTAGGAACATTTGGCAGGCATCAAAACTTCATTTTTCTTTCTAAATATGTAAAGGTTTTATATTTAACAATTTTATTCTGAAAATATGACTGGTAGTGTATGTATAGACCACATGCCAAAGACTGTATTATCACATATCCTCATACCAAATTCCAGAGGCACTGTCTTGTGATCCAAGCTAAAATACGGATTTTTAATTTGATGAAGTGACTGTTTTTGATTCTGTCCATTAGCACTTAGCCTGAAGCATTTAAAGACTGGGGAGCTCCACAAAGACACACGTAATGATAGAAACAGAGGGAAGAAGAGCTGTCCCCTTCTGAAAACTTTAAATGGCCAGGGGCCCAAAACTGGAGACAGACAAGACATATGACGTCTGTATATGTGCTAATCAATTTTTTTAGCATTTGTGCTAAAAAACGCCTTTCTGTTATTTATTGTTCATTTTCACCTGAGGTGCAAATAATAGTTATGTAAAGGACTAAACAAGAAAACTATATTTAAAGTCCTTGGAGGAGGTGGTTGAGGGGAGAGATACAGACTAGTCAAATACTACAGCCTGTAGTTACATGAAAAGAAAACACCTTAGGCAAGGCTAGCTTAGAGGTAATTTATTAGTATTGTTTGTTTTTGAAAAGGAAGGAAATATTTAATGTAAGAATTCCCAAAGTGGATTAGTGAAAATTCAATGTGTTATAGGTCCCTCTCTGAAAGGAGTGAAATGCTGCAGGATCTGCTGTGAGAGTCCAGCAGAGTATCAGTCACTGTGGAAAGCATATTGGCCATCAGGCCACAGCAGTAAAGTCAGTTAGGGTAAGTAATTAACAGGGGATGAAGGTAGTGGGAGCTGTAAAAAACAATTACAATTAAACAAAGAACATGCAGTATTTATTTGGGAGGAGCTATTTAATTTGTGAGGAAATGGTAATATGGGCTGGAGGAAAAAATGAAAAAAAAATTGTCTACGCTGTTGAAAAGACCATGAAAGATCTGAATCCTTCATCCCAGTGACTGCTGGAAAGAAGCAAATACTATGAATGCTGCTCTAGTCCAAACATTAGCAATAGAGGAGAAAAAAGGAAGAAATATTTTTTCATGTGAATTGTACCACTATCTCCTAAAGTTTCAAAATTTGGTGTTTTTTTCAGTGACTGTACATTTTTTTGCCTGGGTATTTTTTAGAATGGTGTTGATGAGGACAGAGTGGTAGCTGAAGTACTGAGTCAGGGCTTTGTTATGTCACTGAAAGTAGAGCTTACGATTTATCGAATGCATGTGTAAAATTTTAACACTTCTTGTATTAAAAAATTCTACCTGCTGCTCATGTCATTAGTAAAAACAAGAAGCTTCAACGGTGATTTACTGTAACAGTAGGTTTTTTTTTTTCAAGTAGTAGATAATGTAGTGACTTAGGAATGTTAACTATATACCATTTATCTCCTAAAATGGAGACTGCGACTATAGAGTCACTGATTTAAGTAAACAACAACTTCTGTAAAATAAGGATTTTGGCCTTCCTACATTCGTACATTATTTAATGAGGAAAATGCAGAAGTTTTTACATTTATCAGGAAAATAAACAAATATTGGTTCAATCTTGTAAATGCAAATGATTAAATGTATATTTAATCCTACTCTTGTGGATAGTTCATCTAAAAATACATTTATGTTACAACCCAACATTTACATGGAAGACATTTTAAGCATAAGGCAAATGAAACAATCTACCAGAAGATACAGGTTTATTTTAAAATAGTCTCTCTTACTATTTTGAAGAGTCTAATATATTTGGGAGTGTTTCACATCCTATTGCTGAGAGGTATTGCTATACCGCTACATTTTGATACTGAGCAAATTGTTTAATGTTTTAATACATATCTTATATCCCTAAAGAGTCTCATCTCCATCTCTACTGTCTAGATTCTGATAGTACAATTAAGCAATACTTTTCCAGTAAATTATGATTTATAAAATAAAACTACAGTACTGGAAATGTGGATGTATAGCTTTCTATCCTTTGGATTATCCTGACTAATTGTCAGAAACATCCTAAAGTGTTTATAATAATTCTTTCATAGAGATATTCCAGCTAGTTATGTGTTCTTACAGATAACCCCAGTTCTTCAGCTGTAGCCACCACCTTTATAGGTTATCAGATCACCAGTAGATGACAGCAAGGTCCATCTGTAATACTCCACTTTTGTTCCAATTCTTTTTATTTTCCTTGTTAGGATAACATTGTTAAATAGCATAAGGAGAAAGCTACATTATATCTACAATTAAAAAACACTATCAAGTAAGCCTTCTTTCAAATGACTTCTGACACTGTAGGAAAGAAAAAAGGAAAGGGCTGTTCTGACAGGCAAGTTAGTGTAATGTGTCAGTACATAACAGTTTGCATTTATTCATTCTCTATTTTCAATTACAAATGTCAGGTATATTGAAACTAGTGAATCCTTCCATCGCATTTAAGAGATCCAATAATAATGAAGGCTAGGAGTTTGGCCCAGCCTGCTGCTGATTTTAAATAATCCCCTTTTCATTAAAATAAGTTTTTTGGTTAATTATCATATGAATACAGTAAGGAATAAAAGGTACTTTAATTTCCTGTTCTTCTTTTTCATTGTTGGGTGTACAGTAGCCTTTTCTTGAAACTTTTACTTTTCTTAAATGAGTTATGGCTTGATCTAAACCCCACTAAAAACATAGCCCTTCCATTAGGACAAAATGAAGGCAAGTCAAATTCTGTTTCACTTAGTAACAGTCAAAATAACAGAGGCCGTTGTACCCAGGTTCAGCTCCCTGGCATGACTCAACAGAGGGTTAGAGGCTTAAGGTACTTTCCGGGAGATTATACAGCAAGACCAGATCTAGCATACAGATTTGTCACTACAAGAGATCAAGATGTTGAGAGATAGATAATGTATCCTCTTACGAATCCTGAAGGAACTTTCCTAGTTTCCAGAGATGGTTGATACAGCCCTATAGATATTTACTGATGTATAGCATGATAATGGTAATTTCATCACTTCTGGTCTGAGAAATTTGGCCTTGTTCCAAAATGTCTAGATCTCAACATAAAAAGATGCAGGGAGACCATGTCAACAAACAAAATTAAGGGTTTTCTTACTAAAAATTACCCTTACAGGAGAAATAGCCAAGGGATGCTATTAATAGAACTTCTCTCATATTCAAAAGTTCTTTACTATATAAACTATTCTGCCAAAGCCAAAAAGATAGAGATAACGTATAACCAAGATGCATAATGACTAATGCATAATGGATTCACATCAAAAAGAAAAAAAAAAGTCCACTGAGCAGAGATAGCAAAAAAGACAAAACAGTACTACAAACAGATTATACTGAAAAGAACATTCAGCACTTATAAAAAGTTGATAGTTTTGCATCTCAGGCAGAGTTTGGTCCTTTTGCACATAATACTATGATATTTTGTATGACCATAGCCTTTTCACTACTAGAGCTGTCTGCTTGACTGCACAGGCATCAAACATTCAGAGCTAAATGCAATATTCATATAATAAACTTGGTTTTGGTATACAATATGAAAGAATTCATCTAAATTCCTGATTCTGAGACAGTGGTAATGACAAACATTTTAAGATCTGTTGTTTTATCTCATAACTCAATTCTTACACAGTCCATATGCGATCAGAATGAGCTTACTAATTAAAAAGCAGTTACCTCTGAATATTGGCACAAATGCAACACTTTACTGATTTGCTCTGAAGGTATTTTAAAAATATTTCTATACTCAACTTTACAATACCTTTCCAATATTTGAAATTCAACCTAACTGCAAACTATGTAAAAGTCAGTGAGGTATTTGTTGGTGTCACTAGTATTGCATACTTCTTCCACGACTATCATAAAGCTGCTTTGTTTAGTGAATGCAAATGTTAGCCTTGATTTTTTTCTTTTTTCTGTATTTATTTGACATTTGAAAAATGCATCAAATACTTTACATCTGAGTAAATGCAAGGGGAGGAAGTATGGTCATGATCTTAAATCTGCAAGATGCTTAACTCTTGATGAACTGAGGAATTTCAATATCTCAATGCAAAAGAGCTTTGTAAATGTCTGGAGACAAAAATCAGAAGACTAGCATATTTCTTCCCAAATCAAATTGGAATATTTTATTCTTGAATTTGTGTATTTTGAAATTAATATTCTGTACTGTAATTAAAGATAACTGTGAAACAGAGGTACTGCAGAATGTCACTGATTACTTTGGCTCTGCCCTTGATCCAGTGTGACAGTTTGTTTTGTTATCTTCCAAATTTTCATGCTCTTCTCCTAGAACTGAAGCTCTATGAAAAGTCATTGTGGACTCAGTACAATACAGGACACTGGCATCTAACTAATGAAGTAAAATACTGAGGCTCCAATACCAGAACTTGGGGTGATACTGGTACTGTGAAATGGCAAAAATCATAAGCCAAATGGGGAACCACCTGGAGCTGGCTGATAAGAAATATCCCAAAACTGCTGTGCCTTGAATCCATTCCATGTTTAGCTCTGTGCCTTTGTACTCTTCAAGAGCATACCTGGAATCCTTTGCTGAGAATCAATACCTCTATTCATTTTTTTACAGGGTTTCAGCTGATAAGACACCAGATGCTGACAAGAATGTGTTATGGGCCTGAGGGCCTTACTAGCTCTGACCAGTCTTCCCTGGGCTCTCCCCACACTCTTCCCCAYGGCTCAGGGCCCCATTTCAGCTTAGACCAGTGCCATCAGTCTCTGTCCAAGCTACATCATAGATGTCCCTGTCTCCACCTCCGTCTCTATCCTTTCCCCCTGGATGGACCTTGGGCCTATGCTGTAGGTAGCTTGTTTCCTGAATGGACCCCTCAGATGTATGTAGAAGCTTATCTCCAGCCCTGTCTCTGGCCCCATCTCCTTTTGGTCCTGACTGGACTCCCCAGATGGAGCTTGGACCTGGTTCATCGCTTGCCTTGTCTGAGGCAGTTGATGGATCCTGTTACCTGCCCCTAGCTATGGCCGCTGTGCTCAGACCCTGTGGGATGGTGCTCTGTTGGTGGAGACCGTTGCTGCAGGATATTTCTACTACTTTATAGTCTTATGACTTGAGTCCTAACCAGTGAACTGAAAGATCTTGATTCAGACAGTTTCTGATCCTGAAATCATTTGCACCAACATCTTCTATTACCAGGTCAGTGTCCTAACTGTAAGGTCATGAGATAACTTGTGAAAGACGCACCCTTCATCTTTCTCTCTTCCACAGTGAAGAAAAATCCATAAAATGGGTGCAGGGAACACAGAGACAAAATGAATGACTTTGCGGCCTAAGAGGTTAAAACACTCTTTAGAGAATTCTGGGTTTTGACAGGAACTGCATCTTCACAGGAAAACTGTAAAAGAGAAACTCTGATGTGAGCAATCTAACCACAAGTCTACAAAGTGGTCTTCACTTTGTTTCTTGGGTTATGAAATCTCTAAGTAGAGGGTGTTGGAATCACATTTTGGTGCTGATGTGCCCCTATTCTGGCTGAGTCTTGCCTTAATAGAATTACAGAATTTAACTCTTCTACTAGTTCCTTATTTGGGCTACACTTAGCACCTATCTCCCAGTGACACCACAAATTTTAATTAATAGGGGAATGGAATTATAATAAATGTAAAAAAATATTTTGCTCAGTAACTGAATACTCAAGGGGGAGAAATTTTAAGATCAAGCTTAAAGGTTTTCTCATGCCTAAAGACATTTAAAGTCTTCTGTGTATACCATTTGGCAGTTTGCACCTACAATAAGCACTTTAAATACTACCACAGTATACTTCAATGTAAGAAGTTAATAAAAAACATATTATTTTTAACTGGCAGTATAAAATACCACTATTGTTAAAAAATCATCCATTAAATGCAAGGTGTAACACATTCAAAACAGCTTACAGCATGGCTGTATCAGCTTATTCTGCATTAAGAACTGATAATACTAACTGATAATAAGTACTCTTAATACTATATTGCTATTTTGACTTGTTTTCTGTGCTGTTCTTGTTTTCTTATATTGGTCTGAGAACTCTGTATCAATAAACTCACAGAAAGTTGAGAAGACATACATTACAAAGCCAGAGGAGGGAAAGGGAGAAACAGAGCATGAATGCTAATGCCACTGGTTGTATAATGCATTTGGTTCAGAACAGCGGATGTTTTAGTGTTTGCTGATACACTGATAAGCACAAGGTACTCACAAGTCAAGGAACTGAGCAAAATACATCTGTATCTGCTATTCATGCATACACAGGTATGTAGATGCAATCTTTTTTTTTCTTAATACAGAGGAAAAATTACAGATTTATAGAGAAAGGTACTCCCTTTCTCAAAAAAGTTCCCTGTGAAATTATAAATCATGCAATATGAATATCTGCTGATAGAGAAGTGCGGAAAAAAAATTACCAAACACAGAGACTAGGTCTAAGCAACATCAGCTAGCAAATCATCCACCTAGGATGCAGTGGTAAGGACATCATTTCAAGCTACATTGAATACTGCATGGTATAATACAAGACATTTTGAAAGATAATTAGATGCATATTTCCTATACAGACTGCATGAGAAGCCCAATCAAACTAAATTTGTCATTCTACTGACAAATTTTTGCTATCCTTAATGTCAATTTGCTGCAACTTTTTCCACCCACTGTGTGGTTATTTTTGGTGAGGATGAGTGACAGAGAGCCTTGAGGTATATTTTGCACAAATCAATATATCAGAATGACAGCTATGAACTTCATTTACAAAAAGGATTACATAAAGTTTGAAGAAGAGACTGTAGTGGGCAGACTCATAAATTCAAGTTTGTAACACTCTCATTTGCCTTACATATATTTTGATTTATAACAAAGGCAGAAATTTTACAAGTTACATATGATTGAGACATAATACCTTATTAGCAATGGCAAAATTGAAAAGGTCAAAGAAACAGTACAGTTTCATGATGTCTTTATGAAATACAACAACCCCCTCCCCCCCCGGATTCCTCCATCGGATTTCCAACTCCCATTTCTTTCTATATTTTATTTCCTGATAGACAGTATTGTAAAATCTGGGATCAATTGTCAAATAATGTAAAAATGGCATAATTCCATTAAATCAGCATTGGTTTAAAACAAATCAGCATCACTTCTTCCTCTCTCCCTCTCTCACATGGACACACACTCATCCCTACAAACATCCTCAAATTATGTTCCTCTTGTTTAGGTTAACTAATATGTATACTACACATTAAACAAAATATAGGCCACTAATTGCAATATTCATTAGAGCTGTCAATAACAATAGGTTATTTTCCAGGTAAGTAAGCCTGTACATGTGGGCTGAATGTCTTTTCCATGACCTATTTTCTTCAAAAGATGATGTTCAGTGACTATTTTCTGAAGTCTTTTTTTTTTTTTTTTTAAACAGGACAACCATAAAGTCACGCTACTGATGAATTTTCCTAAGCCTAGTTGTTGGATATCTGACCTGCCTGACCCACACAGTGAAATCCACTGCTCAAAGCTTTGTCTCTCTCTCTTTGTAAGTGGGAATCAGACACCTTGTAGCTATCAAATAGAGCACCAGGCAGCAACTATGAAAGCAAATGGGGATTTGCATGCCAGAATGTGCTTCTGAAGCTAAGTACTGAAGTCATCCCCCTTTTTTAAAGAGTGGGGTATATATTATATGCATATATTATACAATTCTGTAATAGAGAACTCATAAGGGAAAGGGGAGACACAGCATCCCGTCTCTTCTCAAACAAGGGATGTTCAAGCGCAGCTGCAGTATTTGGGAAGAAAAATAGAAAATGCAGGTTTGTGACTGGCATTTCACCCAGTGTTCATATCATACCTGTTCTGAGAACAGTTTCATGCAGAGTACAGAAACATTTCTGGGAACAAGGGCTGAAGGCAAGTTCACTCTCTCAGTGGGAATATGCCAGCATTAGGCTCCTAAGGAGCACAAAGTCTCTTCCACTCTTTTTCTCACATCTGTGAACCCTGAAATCCTGACTGTACAATAGTCCAGTTACTACAAAAAGGGTTGATACATCTTCCCCAAATCAGATGCCAGTCCAATAACGGAGGCATGTGGTGCCATCTCAGTGGTGGGAGATCCAAGCAGAGAAGGGAACTGAAAATTTGTACCCTTCTTCTTGCATGGTTGCTCTAATAAATAATGCTGTTATAGACAAAAAATGCACTGTTGCTCTATTTCTTGTTAAACAGCAACTTTTTTCTTTTTTTATTTAACCAACAGCTGGAAATCTCAGTTTTGTTTGTTTGATACAAGTTTCCTATCCTCATCTATCAAAATGTCATCCCCTTTTGTGCATGTGCCCAACTCTACTGCCAATTTCATAAGTGCCCATGGAAATTAAAACAACCAAAATGCTAAGCAGGGACTTAGGAATCTTAGTATTAGCGCCTTAGTATTTCTGATAATAACAAGGATGGAACATACATCTCCTTAACAGGACAATAACCAGGCTATTTGTACAAGAATATTTTTACCAATAGAATGATTGCACAGCTGAGACTTTTTTATTTCACTATTTTTTTCTCTCTATTAATTTCTGTATTGACTTATAACCAATACCAAATACACAAACACATAAAAAACTTAAATAAATTTTCACCACCCAGAGCTGTGGTTTTATACAGTAAATACTGAGAAATATGGTGCAGTGATTCACTCAGAATAAATCACTAGACATATCCTATTCCAAAACTGGCAGCAATTGTTTCTCTATTCTTTTCACCTTTGTTTATAGGCATTGCTCCTACATGTGTCACATTTCTGCCAGAAAGACTTTGCACCAGACGGAAACTACTACTACTTCATCTGATGTGCCATGCTAGTTTTCTACCACAGAATGTGTTAAATTGCAATCATTCATTTAGCATTGCGTTTTTGGTTTCTATTACCTAGCTATGTCTTAATTAAACCCAACAAATGGCCAGCTGTTAAGTATGACTCCTTATCACCAGACACACAGAGGCAAAATATCCTTGTTCTTACATTGTTTTCTTCTACCACCCCTCATAGGTCTGATCTGAAACAGTTCCCTACAAGGAGTCTGGAGAGATACTAAGGTAACTGTTCACAATTTGAATGTAAAGAAAATTACTAATAGATTCATGGAGGCTGCTCACAAGATGATTGTACTTCTTATTATGTGATTCAGCATTTCTAAATGTGTCCTGACCTAGTTTGTTGTACTGAGTTTTCAAAGCAAGGATTGTTACATAATCACAGCTCAGTTTCAGACATACTGGTCCAGACTCTCAAGACTGTATAAAGCAATATATAGAACTTAATACCAAGAAAAGGCATAGTATACTATGTTTAATTTTATATAGATTTCAAGAAATCAGTTGCATAGCATATGACTAAATAAAGCATGGGCTGAAGGGGCTGTGCAGTGGCAAAGCCACTTGCCCCGTTTTGTGCCTGGGAGTGAATACCATTTGAAGAGGAAAAAACAGAGGTACATCCTCTAAATATCCATAATTACAGCCTTAAGAAATAATTTATGAAGTCCTTTTCCTGTATGCAGAATGGACAACATGAGAAGGAACATTTTTTAGCCTTACTGTTCTTCTAATGAGTGGTAGATGAGATAAAGACCTTGCAAACCAGTTTCTACTGGAAGGAGGAATCAGTGATGTAGCACTTGCATATATCCTAAGTGTAACCTATTTACATTTACATTGATACATAAGCAGATACATGCTATATTGTAGCACAGACAGTCCTCTGTTGCTGAAAACTAAACCCAAACACCAATACCCAGTTCCTACAAATTTACTGTATATAGCAAGATTAAAGCATACACAATGTTCTCTTGACACAGCTCACCCAAATAAAAAACAAAACAAGAAATTCTGAAAAAATATATGTGTATGTTAAAAAATATGTAAGGGCATATCTATAATATAAGTTGGAGAATTGTGAAGAAACCCATGAGCTAGGTAAGGTCTGAGATGTTAGGCTCAAACAAGTCACTGAGCCAATGCAATTTGACGTATTAGCACAGGGCTGCTACCACGCTCTGTTTGAGAGCTCCAGAGAAGCAGGTAGGCTGTGCCTGGCTCAAGCTAGCTAGCATCCAGCTGCCTTCGCCAGCTATGGTTATCTCTGTACTGGGCCCCTCTGCCCTTCTGCCTCTACAGGCAGTGCCCATGAGACCAGCCCAAGTCTATCTGCTCCCACTGTCTGTGAAATAGTACTACCCTGTAGTGCCAAATGAAGCAAAAACACTAGATTACCACACAGCACTTTTCTCCTTTACCTAGTATCATGCAGCTCATTGTTATACCTTCGTTTTCTCTGTTTTAGTCTTATTATTTGCAGGCAACTTTTGCGGGTTCGGTCATGCATGGACACAGTGAAAATGTATTAAGACCATTGGGGGCTCTAGGTGGATTGAAACAACAGCCATGTAGAGCTCTGGCTGCCAGTAAAACAAAAACGTTAATTTTACTGACTAATGCCAGCTGAGCAACTCATTATCTTATAATGACAAGTCTGCACCCTCCCTCCAACAGACTTCTGGATACATAACACACACACAAAATGTCATAATGACAATGCAAAGATAGTTCTCAAGCGTTTGAGGGTAAATAGAGGAAGAGAAAATTGGGCAACTGTGGTAACTACCACACTATTATATAAAGAGTAAGATGATACTATTAGAACAATTTTAAAGAAAGCAAAAGTTACCAGTTTATTTTGTGTACAGTCCAATAAGGTAGGCACCTTCCAAGAACATGTACCAGCCCACATCCATTTTGGGAGCTAGACATACAAATGATAACTTTTGTGAATCCATACTGCACTTTGCTCAAACTTATCCCACACTTCCTAGACCCTGACAAGACTAAAGTACTCATGAATTTGCTCAGAAACAAAGTTTGGGGAACTTTCAAATGGGACAATCATTCACTTGAGAACATGAATTTTGGGGTTTTACCCCTATTTCTATCAAGCTTTCTATCTGTACATGCTACTAAAACAAATTCAATAAAGTAAAATTTTCCACCAAGCCTGGTTCTTCTGTACAGAATTATTTTTTCCAGATTGCACAAACCCCTTGTATAGTGTTGCTGAACAGCCATTGCCTCCTCATGCCTAGAACCTGTGTTTGACAGCAGTGCGTGTGAAATCCCTGATGATACTGCTGATCTGGAACATAGCCGGAGTACAGGACTACTTGCTTTTCTTTCTTTCCTTTTCTTCTTTTTTTTTTTTTTTTCTGGTCTACTTAAAGGTCTAGCCAGATAAAGCAAAATTTGAACCTGCTTTATGATCCTTTGATATGTTCATAATGTTGAAGATTAAACAAACAATACTAAAACTACCAGAACTCTCAACCATAACCAACTGAAAACACTGATTTTTTAGTTCACTTATTCTGAACATACTAAAAAGAGAAGAAGAATTTAAAGAGAGAGAGATTTGTAATGCTCTCCTGTATGGATTGTTTTCATCTACATAGTTATAAACTTATTATGACTGATTGTAAAAATTTATTATAATTCTTCAAGTTCAATGAATGGAAGAAGCATGTGTGTTTCCTGGATCTCATTTACCATTGTCAAGTTGAAAAGGCATGTAAGATTATAATAGATGCATCAGAAACTCCCTGTTATGTGAATAAAAACCCAGTAAATTAATATTGCTGAGATGAATTCATGAATATTTACATTCTCCTTGAAACTGATTATGAGAAAAATAGTCATTTGTGTGAAATTTATCAAAGCAGATAGGTGAAAAAAGATGATAAAGTACATTTCTATGAATATGGGAATACATTTCAGTGCAACCTATATTACAAGATACCACTTTCTATTATGACTAGAAGGCCCAACTTTCATTTTAGAATACACTGATAAACCTGGAAACAGTAAATGCCACACTGAAATGCAAAGTCAATGGAAACTGTAGAACAAATGTTTGAGCACCCAATATGCAGCTATTCTGACAGACAGCAAAATAAATGTTTTGAGTGCTGTGAAGTACAACTCAGTAAGCGTTTATCAGATGTAAAATAACACATTTATAAAGTATTTAAGTGCTAGCACTGTATGCAAAAATAGCTGTAAAGTACATTTAGCAAGTTTTTTAAAAGTCTGTTTATCTCAGAAATAAAGTCTGAAGTTGAATATTTGATGGAAAATAAACAAAACAGGAATTTCATGAAGTATAATAATCATTTGTTTCCAAGAATTTGGTAAGCTACAGAATTATGTAATGAATAAGCAGGTAATTAACATATTAATCACATGCAAAAAATCATGCTTAAAAAGTTCATGCTTAGACAGGAATTCACTGGAGTTCAAATTCACTTACAGTGGTTAGATCACAGAACGAATAAAAGCTGTCTAGTAAAATCAGGAATGCATTATCCTGGCAAAAAAAGATTTCAGGCAAGACATTCAAGAAAAACATATTAATCCTGAAAAAAAAGACCCATATATTCAATGATCAAACTCATAGGCAATCCAGTTTTAACTTAACCACTGGCCTGAATTACTCAGCAGAGTTTTAAGTGAAGTAATAATTGCCTTCAGTCTCTGGGACACTTGCAGAGCTCACAGCTGCCTTTCTTTACATTTTCAGGCCTTGACATTTCATTTTTGTCAGAGCTTTTCTTCTCATTATCTCTTCTGTCTAGGTTGGTTTTTGAACTCCTGGTTACTTCACAAACTGCAGTAGCTGACAGGAGAGTCTGACCCATTATTTCTAACTTAGGTTTGTTCAGATTTGACCTTAACTGAATTAATATCACCAGTTCAGCACTTGAGCTTTGAAGAGCAACATGTTGTCATACTGCTGCCAGTGTGTGACCATCAGCCAATAGATATCAATACGTTTAGACTAACTAAATTCATTTTTTAAAACAAAATTAGCATGTATGCACTTCAATAGATTAGGTTCATTTTTAATGTGATTTAAAATGACTGAGTTATAAAGTTCTTGAAAATGAAGGTTAATAAAAAAAATGTGGAAAGACACTTGAACACAGCAATAGTGCATAATGGCTTCTTGATATATAAAAGAAAACTGATATTCTCTTTTAAAGTTTCTAATGATTTTTCATTACTCTTTTGCTGTATCCCTTGATTAGCCTGACTAGGTTTTATACCCTATGAAGTGCAGTCTAATAGAGGCTTCATCTTATCACTATGTGTCACCATTTAGAAGGTGCTTCAGGAAAGGACACATTAAAATGTCTTCAATTTCTCTCACTGGTTCAACCGTTCATAGAGCACAATTTTACAGAAATTGTAATTCAAACAATATATGTCTGTAGTATTACAGCATGTATGTATTTTACTTCAGTAGGCAGCATATCTGAATGACTTATATTTACTTACACAGAGGTTTCACTTCAAAGACAAAATGACAAGGAGTTCTCTTTTATTCTTAGTTCCCTTTCACGGAGCTTAAAAAAGCTCTCTTTTTTCCCCTTTAAAGAAATAATATCTTTAAATGTAATAGCAGAAAACTACTAACAAAAACATCTTTCCTGAAGAGATATCAGTGCGAGTAAATGAATACAGTATCAGATAGAAAACAACTGTTTGTTAACTCTGAGGAACTGCATGAAATCACTGAGTTTTGTAGAAATTGTTAGAAGTAGATCCATTACGAGAATAGTGTCAGAAACAGTTCAGAAAGCTCCATAAGAGACCCTGAGTTGACATATTTACCTTCATATTCTAAATAATTAGCAGGAAGCAGTCTTTAGGGTAAAAAAAATCTGTGTTATGTAGGACCACACAGAGGAAAAAAATCACTTTTTTTTCCCAATCTGGTCTACAGGGCAATAGGAAGACGAATAGCCTGTTTCTTGAATCATGGAATAATTTAGGTTGGAAGAACCTTGAGAAGTCATCTACTTCAACCTCCTGCTCAAAGCAGGTCTACTGTCAAAGTTACATCAGGTTGCTCAGGGCCTTGTCCAGCTGAGTGCTGAAAATCTCCAAAGATGGAGGTTCCTCAGCCTCTCTGGGAAACCTGTTCCAGTGTTTGGCCAGCCTTACTGTGATTTTTTTTCCTTTTCTCCAACTGGAATTTCCCCTGCTACAACTTTTGACCATTGCCTCTTCCCTTTTGTTGTCCATCCTAGAGAGAAGTCTGCTCCACCTTCCCCATTACCTCCCTTTAGATAGTACAACTAAATCCCCCCCACCCTACCCACCTACTCTTCTCCAGGCTAAACAAACAAGGACTCTAAGTCTCTCCTTGTTAAATTATGTGCTCCAGCTCTCTAACACCCTTAGTGATCCTCTGCTGGACTTGCTTTATCAACATCTTTCTTGTACTGGGGGCCCAGAACTGGACATATTACTTCAGATGTGGCTTACCCAGTACAATAACTACTTCCCCCAGACAGATCGCAAAGCGCTTCCTAACACAGCCTGCTATGTGTTTAGCCTTTATTGCCACAAGGATGTAGTCTTGGCTCATGTTTATGTTGTCCATTAGGACAATCAGTCCTTTACTGCAGCACTCCTTCTCAGCACATCAGTCCCCAGCACTGATGTATGAGGTTGTTCTGTCCCACCTGTCAAACTCCACATTTATCCTTGTTAGCTTCATGAGGCTCCCTCCATTGGGTCATTCCTCCAGCTTCCTTAGGTCCCTCTGACTGGCAGCCCTGCCATCCAGGGTACCAGCTGCTTCTCTCAATATGGTGTCATCTATGAACTTGCTGAGAGAGCATTCTGTCCTGCTGTTCAGGTCACTCATGAAGGTGTTAAACAGTATCAGTCCCATTATTGACTCCTGAGTGGCTGGAACAGGTTGCTCAGAGAGGCTGTGAAATCTCTGTCCTTGGAAATTTTCATATCCTGACTGGGCAAGGCCATCAGAAACCTGATCCAACTTTGAATTGAACTTTGAAAACTAACTTTGAAATAGCTATCTGAGAGAAAACAGCACTTTCACTGTCAGAGTGACAGGTTCCTCTCAGCAAATGTAGATGTCTACAAGCAAATCATTTTAACTCCCTGTATGTTTAATGGAGAAACAAGTACTTTTAGGGCATGATTGTTTTCAGCCCAAAATAGACATCTGAAAATACCTTGATGAATCGTTCCCTAAAAGTACCTCTTTTTCTCTGTTGACTATGTAGCCACCCACTATTTCAGATAAAGATATCTCAAGCTGAATGAAATTAATACCATCTCTGGCTAAGAACTTCACATTTGCAATTTACAAGACTGCTGTCAGTGACTCTTCAAGCACTTTCAGTTTCTGAAATCTAAAGTAAACTTATGTACTACTTCTACGACATCARGTGTTCTTTGGGATATTACTGGGGATGTGGTGGGATTCACCTCACCTTACTGAAGGTGTCTACAACATTGTTGTGTCAATCTAGAGTAGGTGATCCGGCTTCTATCTTAATCAGGGGAAACTTTAGAGAGCACAGAGAGAGATTCACTTGTCCAAAGGTAGCTGTCTCCTTTAGAATGGGATGAATTGCTCTTGAAAACTCTTAGTCATGTCACTGAAATGGAAGTATCTATCCTGCAAATGCCACAAGTAAGCAAATTGAATCCCATCCACATTGTTTACAGAACCAGTAAGAATACATACAGTACATACTCATCTCTTGGAGCAACTTGGGAAGAAACTGCAGTAGAGAAAACCCACTGTGAGCAATGTGTAAGTAGCAGAATTTGATTTAGTATGTGGTGTACATCATTACCATATAATGGAATGCCAGCAGCATCTAAAATATCTGGTGTTTCATGAATGAGCCTGGACTACAAACACTTTCTTTTCCAGTACACTGTAAGGCAAAAAAGATGCAGTAAAGCTAACTGTCCATAAAACAAGCCAGATACTCCCAGTTCTCACTGTCACTTAAATACATTCTTTCCCAGAATCTCATAAAAAAATTAACATTTTAACTCTTAATGTGAAAAAAATTCTATTTTATATCATACAAAAAGATTGAATGAAAGAGTACACAGTTCATGCATACACTCAAGTTAATACACTGAAGTTAACATTGACATAGTCAAATATTAGATATCCCTCATTTTCCTCAATATGGTATTTGAAAGATCAGAGTATCTTTCTTCATATGAAGCTCCCTCAAAACAAAAAATTACTATACAGTCAAGATGCCTAAGAAAGAAGTTTGCAGCAAACACTTCCAGTACTATGCTCTACTTCTAAGTAGCCCTGGGAAAATTCATTATCAATAAAATTATGACCAAGCACCAAAACATTGATAGATTTCTGCACACAACTTTTAAAGATTGCTACCTTCATAAAATGCTGCACACTAAGAAAACAAACTTTGTGCAAGTTAAGAAAGCCATATGTACTAAAATTACCATAGCAGCCTACACACATATCTGGTTGATAGGCTGAAAAGGCAGAAGTTTTGGTGCATTCGTTTCTGTTGTTCTTTGCCCAAATATCCAAGACCATAGGCTATGGAAAGAAAAGCTTAGATTCAAGTAAGATTCAATGCAAAAAAAAAAAAAGTCTCCCTAAAATTCCAGCAGCTCCCCTCTGTATTGTACATTGATTGCACATCTGTGAATAGAAAAGGGGATTGGCTGTGGTTTGTGTTCTTTGGGTAATTTTATTTTCCTTTGAGGACAGAAAAAGCCCTTCTTCTGCTCAGAGTGCAGAGTGCAATGGCAGGAGCTGAGATGCCTGAGAGAGGCAGTGAAGAGAGATCTGGAAGTATATACTGGCCTGACTACACCAGTAGGGTTGCTCTCACAGAAAAATCCTAAGTGCACAATAGCCTTCTGCTGAGGGACAGCCCTGGGAGCAGAGGTCATGATATAAATAGTGATAATGGATGTAACCTATCTGATAAACAACTACCAAAACCAATCTTGTACCTATACTCACCTTACCTGCTTTTTCAGATCACTTATAGCACTCTCTTCCATTTTTCCTTGAATTTTTTTTAAGCCAACTTCAGCCTAACTACTGCAGCTGCTTTACTTCGCCTCTTCAGCTGAAGAGTTATTTCCAGTTCTTCCTTTATTATCCTTTAGCAAAAGGAAGGATGGGGCAGTGGAGGGTGGGGAACATCTCTGTCTTTCTGGAAGATTAAAAAAGAAAAAAAGCTTCCCCCACACATCCATTCCTTTTCATATGGAAAGTATCTCCAGCTAATACAGTGGCAAATGTAACCACTCTATTAACTTATTTATTGGATATATTTCTTCATTCACACTTGCATGAGATGTCTACAATCAGCTCACCAGGCCCTTACTAAGACACAGCTTGATGTAAAATGCACCAAATGATTTATTCATGTTAAGGATGCTTATCCTTTATGCTTTGTTTTCCCCCTCCACTTTTTATTTGTAGCACCTAATTATTGCATAATATTTGTATTGTCCTTAACATGCTCACTATTAAAAAATCAATGACAATAAATAAAACTGATTTTCAAATATAAACTACATTGTATTCAGTGAGAAATATCACCTTATCTTTAGATTTTTTTTTTGCAGTGCTTGGTGGACCAAAATGTTTGGAGTTTTGCTTCAAATGTAGGAATGGTTTAGTTAAAAGACTTTATTTCAATAACTGACTTCTGAAAATACCTTTTCTACCTTTAATCTTCTGCAAACAAAAAGAGATCTCTTTCAAACAGAGAATGAAACTGAACAGCTGGGATGAGAGTTTCATTATCCCTATTATGAGATTAAATATTTTATTATATTTTCAAGTTAGGTTTATTCTGACATTTAAAATATAGTATAGTACGATAAAACCATGAATTATTATTTTTAGGTCATGCAAAATGACTGGCCGAAATACAAAATTTAGAGATGCATATATTCAAGATTATAGTGCTGTCAGTCTCTCCAAATATGTATTTCCTCTCCTTTTTTCAGAAAGTATTCAATATCATACTTTAAAGGTCAAGATAACACCCTCCTACTGTCTATATGCAAACATCCCTGCAACAAGAGAATATTTTTACAGTGAGATTAACTGGTGACTAGAGTAATTGATTCTGTATGGTGAAGTGAGGTAGGTTAACAAAATAATTTATATTTAAGACACCAGTGAGACAATGACCCACCCCATGTTTTCTAAATATATATACATATACACACATATACACACACACACACAAAACAATAATTGGATGATCAGAGCAGCAAGCTGAATATATTGCCATTGGATTTGGCATCCAGCTCTACTGAAAGCTAACAACAGATCTTTTTTTTTATTTATGTATACTATTCTGTAAATCTAGAACAACTTCACTGCATCTTTTTTACAATTATTACAGTACACTGGAAAAAGGAATCTTGTATATTGTGTAGCTATTAAGTTTATACATGATTCTCCAAAGTAACTTCATTATTTTATTAATGCCCTCATGAAAATGGAACCATAGAAATTAATTTACTAAGCAAATAAAAACGTTCAGCGCATTATATGAAGTACTATGAATTTGCCACTGCAGATACTCTGACCTGTTGCAAAGACTGCTTAATGTCTCTCTTTCATTATTTTTATAAAGTACATTGTTTAGCATAATGTCTTGCACAATGAATTGTACCAGGGAGGCATTTTAGAACATAACTGGACATAGTGGTTTCTGCAAATGTTAATATACTCTGACAAAACATATTTTAAGAAGTTACATAGAAGAAGCTCTGTATACCAGTCTCAGTCCAATATGACTTCTCAGAGGAGATTCAGGAAATACTCAGACTGCAGGACTGGATATGAATAATGGATGGCACTGCAGCTGGAAAAAAATGGGGTCATATTTAAAGGATAACAGGTATTCAATGCATTCTAAACAACTATTTTTAGAAAAAAAATCTCCAAACCTGTGAGTGAAATATTGCCAAATAACCATCTGCCCTGTGAAACAATAGTCATGAAAATATTTTTCTAAACACTTCTGTCATTTTGATCAAAGCTAAACAAGTTGCCAGAAATTCCAGCATTCCCTATTGTCTGTCCTGCTTCTATTCTGTCATGACAAAAGCATGCTGGTAATTTCAGAAGCATTATATTCAGTAATGCCATATCAGGCACATCAAGTTAGATGTAAGATACAAAGTAAGTCAGTATGATTTAAGAAATTTGAAAAGATGTAGGGTGTCATAGATGTCAGAAATGATGCGCTGTACTACCTCCCTTTCAGATCGGATAGCAGCTGTCAAAGTTGATGAGGAATGCTACGTTTCCATTTGAGGATCCCCTCACCCAATTCTTCTTGCAATAAAGTCCTTATTTATATAGTTAATGATACTGAAATAATTTGGTATGTCTACTCTACTTTTAAAAAACAAGTTACAGGGAAGCTAGAAGCAGTGTGTGCTCACAGATCAGCCCACTTCTGTTAGGCCTTGATATGCAGAAGTAGCCCATGTCCTACATATAGGCAATCCACAACCATGGTATCCAGATGCATCTGGCAATATAATATAGAATCATAGAAAAGTTAAAGCTGGAGGAGACTTCTGGAGATGATCTGATCCAACCTTCTGTTCATAGCAGGGCCTTCAATTAAGATATCTAGGGCCCTTTCAAGCAAAATCTTGGCTATTTCCAGCAAGGTAGATTCTATCACCTCTCTGGGCAATCTAATCTAATATTTAATTGTTCTCTTGGTGAAGAATTCTTTTCTTACATTTAGACAGAATTTGCCTTGAAGCCACTTGTGCCAATTGCCACTTGTCCTGTCACCAAGCATCCTTGTGGAAAAGAATATCTTGACCTTCTCTATAACTAACTTTTAGATATTAGAAAATTGCGACTAGATCTCCTTTGAGATATCTCTTCTCTCAGCTGAACAAATACTATTCCTTCAACTTTTCTTCATATGACAAGCTCTCCAAACCTCTAATTATCTTGGTGGCCCTCTGTGATACCCTCTACAATTTTTCAGTGTTATTCTTGAACTGGGAGGAACATAACTGGACACAGTATTCCAGAAGTGGCCTAACAAGAATCAGGTAGAGTTGAATAACAATCTCCCTTGATGTGCTGACTATACTCTTGCTGATGCAGCCCCGGACATGGTTTCCTTCTTTGCTGCCAAGGCACACACTGTTGGGTCACGTTCAGCTTGCTGTCCACCACAACCCTCAGGTCCTTTTCAGCAGAGCTACATCCCTGCCAGTCAGACCCCAGCCTGTGCTGCTGCTTGGGATTATTCCATGTGAGTTGCCGGAGTTTAGATTTATCTTTGTTGAACTTCATGCAATTCCTTCCAGTCTGTTGAGGTCTTTCCGTATGGTAGCTCTTTCTTATGGCATATCAGTTAATACATTAAAATTTCTGAACTGCATCTATTCAGTGTACTTATGAACTGATTCTGTTACATTCCCCTCAAAGTAGAGGAAAACTAGTAGAACATTATCCAGTTGATTGATAGTCTTTTATTTCTTTGTAAAAGTGTTTTGCACTGGGTTGTCATTATTACTGTGGATTATGAAATGCTCATAAGGTGGCAGACTCTTAGGTGATATATAGAACTAGTTAAGTGACACAACATACTCGTGCTATCAAGATCTATCCTAAATTATGAATTTTGGGTATTCTTAACTGGCAACACTTTGTTAATTGGAAACACTGAGTTCAAATGTTTAAATTAAGGAGAAATTTACTGGCAGAAAAGGAGGGAGAAGGATATCAGGAAAACCACAACATGGGGATCCAACTAAATGTGTTAGACTGATTGAGATAAAAACTACAATCAAGTTGTCATGCTCATATGTGGCTACTAAGACAATGCATTCTAAAATTGTTATTTTCCCTAAGTTTCTGAGCTCTAAGCACCCTACTTATCACCCAAGATTGTCGGAATATCATATTTCTTCTCTTGTTTCTGAGTAGCAAAGTTGCTGGACAGGTTTCCTGACTCTAGTAACTTTTCCAACTGAAATGAATGTACTTGCAGTGTTAACATGCTTCAGCTAGGCCACTTCTACCTTGTGATGACTACACATTGTGGAAGAATGGTTAAGTGAAAAGGGGCATGATCTCTTAGAAGTGAGCAATCCTGTCTTCACGATGGAGGGAGGATCCCACATCTATGGGAGCTGTCCTTGAACAGCACAAAAGAAGGAAGCTACAAGGAGGTAAACAAGTCGACAGACCTCTCCGCGTGAACAGCAAGCCTGCACCAATCATATATCCGCTCTAGGCGCGTGAACAAAGATTGTGAGCCAATCATATAGCTATCGCTATCACATGCTCTTATCGCCTGTCTATATATACTCTGTAAAAGCTTGAATAAAGGGAGAACGATCATACTCACATTGAGACTCATCGTTACTCCGGGTCCGTTCCCACTCCGACAACACATGTCCCTACCCCTTCTCTGCTTCAGCTCTCTACCACCTATAGAGCTAACTCTCCATCACTTCAGCCTGGTCTACACCCTCTGCCTTACAGGTAGTATTCAGGCTCTCTTTACTTTCCCCAGACTTCCTTTCTCAACTGTTCTATAGTACTTTATTTCTCCAGACAACTACTCACCCATCTAGGATATGCAGTTGCCATTTACTTCTGTCATTTGATATGGCTAACATTTAAATTTTAACATTAAATCATTTCATCAAAATAGCCTGAGATGTTGATAGCTTGACTTCAGCTTCTAAGGTTTAGTTATGAGACTCAGAAGATACAGTATGTATCCCATGAAACGTGAACACTGTGATTTCTCACAGAAGTATGACCAGAGAGTGTAGTTTATGAAACAAGAAAATGAAGAACCACAGCAACATTGCTGTTTTGTTTGTTTTAGATCTGACTAAAAGGCATTTTTTTTTCCAAACCAAATTTTTCTATATTACATTCATTTTTCTCCAGATTTAATAAATATATGGAAACCGAATGCAGTTTAACAGCCAACCATTCTTTGATGATTCACATTTAGTTATAATACATACACATACACATTTTCAACTGGTCCTTTTCAAATATAGTCACTGGATTAGAGCTAAAAATTGTGCTTTATTAAAATAGATGAACCCTTTTTGAAACCTTAAAGGTATAATGAGAATAACAGAGCAGAAAACTGCATGAATCAAAAAAATCCATCCCCAAACTCAGTTGTAAAGATGGAAGAAAGGCATCAGCCTAAGACTAAGGAGACTTCTACCACTTTTACTACAGTGTCTCTAGTCACAGAGAAAATCAGTTCAGTTGGGATTCATCTCATATAACTTCAGCTGTCTAAAGTCTAGTTTTCTAAGTCTAAGCTCTCTCAGCTTAATATCTGGTACAAGAGACTGATATCTCCAGACAAACATTCATCCCACCTGTCTACATGTTGCCTCAGTTCTGCAACTACAGCAAAGAGATAGTATGTCCAACCATTTTTCAGCTGTTTTGTTAATGACAGCAATGACTGCTCTATGCTTTTACAAAAAAGTCCAACTTTCTAGATCCCATCATATTAACTTATGTGCTACTATAAAAATGAAAACACATATATAGAGCACATTGTATAATTGTCCCTAATATAAATCAGGTCTCATTGGACACTATTGTAATACAAATATGGAAATACCTTCTATCAAGTACTTCATCTGATTTTTTACATGGATAAAATAACGTATCATGGAAGTGATGAGTAGTATGGGAGTAATGCAGAAATGGTTTTTGAAACTCCAGGAAGGGAGGTTGCCATGGAAACGGCCGGGTTAGAAATCTTTTTGTTGTTGCAATTTTATTTAGCTGCTGCTTAGTCTTTATGTTCTTTTAATAAATTAATCTTCCTCAAGTCATTCATGATTTTATTTTTCTCAAAACAAGATGCTATGTTAAGAACTTTGCAGATTCAAGGCAATGACTAGTGGCATATTCACTGAAACATCCAAAAATGAAAACTTCCATTTTACTCCTACACACAGACAACTGAAAGATTAAAAGAGAAAGATGAGTAAAAGAGATAGTCTCTCTCTCCGTAGAAGGCTTTCATGGCATTTTACACAATATTTTGCCTGGAGTGAACCAAAGGAAAGAGAAAACAGGCATAAACAGTTATAAAATAAATTTAAAAAGCTCAGATTACTTTACTCTACATGACTGTAGCACATGTGAACTAAAAAGGTTAACTAACAAAACTTACCTATGAAAGTAAAAAGAGAAGGCTTTACAATTAAAACAAGTAAATAAAATAAGTACCAAGTGAAACAGGAAAGGAACACAAATACTTAGATGAAGTAAAGAGAAATGCTTGCTAACTAGACAGACTGCAAGAAACAGAAGTTAAATTAATCTGTATACCTGCAACAAGAAAGAGTTTCTACACCTTATTTATCATTGACCAAAAAATAAGTATTAAATACTATCAACAGAAGCATGAAAAGGGCAATAGTGACACATCTTCAGAAAACAACCTGCAACAATGAATATAACAGCCTAAAAGGCAAAGAAAGTAATAGTGTTTCAATGAGCATAAACTTCCAAAACAACAAAAAAACAAGAGGGACAAATAACTTAAAAACAAACTTAAGACTGGATCACATAGAAGAAATAGAATGTACAATGAAGCTCCAAGGCAGTAAAAATACAAGCAATGAATCTATAGTCTTTGAAAGTGTGCACAGTTTTCAGAAGAAGAGTGGATCTGACACTCTCCCCTGAGATTTTTCTTTTTCTGCTAAAAATGCTGATTCACTGACGGCTAAAATATTTTGTTGACATATTAATTTTATCAAATATTGGAGCACAACACAGGTTCAAATACCATCCTTCTGGGTTCCCTCCTCAGTTATCTGCCCTTCCAGTTTCTTGACAGCCTGTGTAAAGGATCATATTCACTCTGTATTGAGCCAATATCATATTAGCTCCAATATCACATATTAAATCAAGTATCATATACTTGCTCCATATATATCATCACTGAAATTTCAGTGTCTTTCCTCTTTCCTCTGCCATTCCTTCTGTGTTTTCTATGGATGAAGATGGCATTTTGTCAAGCTTTTATTACACTAAATTTGTAGCAGATCCCATCAAAGTATATGGCATAGAGGTTAATCAGTGCTGATCAATCTTTCTCTTTCTGATGAAAAAGACCACACAGGGACAGTGAGTGAAGGAAAGAGACATACTGCTAGCATCTACAATGTTTTCCTCAGTGCCTTTAGTTCTGGCTGGAAGTTCTTCCCTCTCCCATAAAACTGGCAGGAGTTTCTACCTGTAGAATCTATAGAAGACATCTTTCCAGAAGGTATTATTCAACAGTGTAAGACATCTTGCCACATTTGAACACAGATGTTAGGCTCCCTAGAATTACCATCTTTGCTTTGCACAGCCAAATCCTCTAAACCACTCTAGCTTAAATATTTAAAAGTGACTGTAAATTTGGTGTGCCTCAATTTTTGGCTACCAAACTTTTAGTTTTTTCAGAGTGTGTCTAAGGATAACTACAAAATTCATGATTCTTCCTCCATGAAGACTTCAAATTTGCCAGTGCACAAGAAAATCATATGCCTGAAGATGCTTCTTGCACAGTGCCTGTGTCATCCACTCTCTCCATAAGCATCCATAAATTGAGTGGGAGGCAGAGATCATCAGTCTTATTAGCTTTTCTAGAAGCTATTTTTTTAGAAAGGTATTAATATAGACAAAAACACATGACATTCAAATGGTATATTCCAATCTCCTGAAAAGACCACCCTTTAACAGGATGCAATCTTAAAAATATAAAAAACACTCCAAAATTCACTGTTGATAATTCATACATTCAACCAATACTGTTCACCAGCTTAATGAAATTACTTTTATCTAAAATTCCAAAGTTCAAATATAAAGGCTTGTAAAATCTACTATATAAGGGCTGAGATACATCAGAATACACCAGAAGCCATACAACCAGTAACCAGTCAGCCAGGCTATATTATTATGAAATTACTTCTCTGTTAAACACTTTCAAATGATATCAAGAGTGTTCACTCGAAAGCCATGCAGGTGTTCCATACAGAAAGGGATGGCACAAAACATCTAAAGACATTGTGCATTTCCATTTTATCCAGTGATGTTACTCTTTGTTTTATTTCTTATCTTGAGATGCAAACAAATTTGTACCATCTGTACAAATCTGTACTATCACAGAACCACGGTCCCACAGGAGTCTGCTACTTAAAGTAACTCTCACTTTTTGATGGATGGTGTTGCTACATTGTAATACAAAATTAGACTATACCATGGGGGGGGGGGGCAGGGAGAAACCACTGATAAAAACCAAAACCAAATACTAAGCGGCAGGAATTGTCTCTAGTTATGTATTTTTAAAAATAGTGGCTCTAGTTATGGCTCCAGCAATGCTGAAAAAATATGTGAAACAATGATCTGTATGATTAAATGGACTCATTTTGTCTTATTTTGTGATAATATCATATCAAATGCAGACTGAAATACTATGTAATTTCTAAGAAACATCTCAGCTGTATCATAGAGGGTTTTAACAAATTATTTTTAAAGCTGCTGAAATAATAGTGTTCAAATTGACAGTATTTTGAGACAATGAACTGACAGTAACTAATGATGGATAATGTGTATTTCCATAAAATTAGCACATGTAAATTAAATGCAGATGTGCTAAATACATACAATTTTTCAGATTTCTTATAAAGGAAGAACAATTCTGCTCCTTAAGGATGGAGGAACTGTGTATCTCTGTTTGAAAACTTAAGCTCCTCATAAAGATCATTTTCAGTCATTTTAAGTGTTTGTGTAGGAAACAGAAGCCTGCTGGGCAGATCTAAGTTTGGAAGCAGGAGGCATACTTAAACTGGTGCCAAGGATTCAGGTTAGCTTTACGGTTAGAATTCAGATTTGGATCAGCAGAAGCCAGTGATCAGGGACCTGAGCTCAGAAATTTCTGCCATCAACATCATTCTGCAGCTTTATATTGGCAGAACCAACCATTTAGTAACCTGAGATATCTAAATGTATTGTGTAAAACTTCATTCTGCAGCAATACAGAAGCTGTAGCACATTTCCTAAATCAAAGTTCATTGCTTTAGTCCTCAGGCTGTCCTTCTCAGCTTTTTTAGATGAGCAGCTTCCTTAGCGGCATTCTCTTTGTTTCTAAAATGTGAGTTTTCTTTCTTTCTGGAACAAAAAAAAGATTTTGCTGCCATGTTTAAACCTACCAAGTCAGTTGTGTTTTTGATATTGGATAGATGGATGAAAATGGATTCCAGAATACTCTTCTCAAATTTCAGTTTTTTCAGGAGAAGGAGTTCCTTTGAAGTTTTTATATATTCTTTTGTTGCTCCAGATTGAATTCTTACACATTATATTTAAATATTTCAGCAGTCTGTCATCACTGTGCATTTATATCATCTACACCCTACCTAAAAATTATGTAGATATTCATTACAAATTATTCAGGGTCTTAGGCTAGGAATGACTCCCATTAAGACTTTTTTTTTCAATTTGGTTTATTAGAACCCTACATGTACTCCGAATGACAGAGAAATGCAGTTATACATATTCAAAAAAATTGAAGGCACACTGTTTTTTGAAATGTCTTTTTTTTACTTTTAAAATTGTTTTCACATACTGCCAACTCTGGAAGATTCTTCTTCTAAGAATATATTGAACTTGTTTATGTTATATTCAATGGAAAACTATAAAAGTATTTCACATAATGAAACACCACACATTCCTTAATAAAATTTCAAATTACTAATGATGTTGTTTTGGCATCAAAAATAATAAAAATATATCACTAAAGATATTCAACTGCAAATTTTTCTGTTTTTTCTGTTCATATGCTCAGATTTACGAGAGAGTGTGTTTGGTTTCAACTAAGAACAGATATGAAGTCTGGTGTGCTAATTTTTCTCTTTGCACTTGATTATTATTTCTTACATTCAAAGGGACACTGAATTTGTATAACTGAAGAGATGCCATGACCTTTCTATTAAACATTTCTCTTTTAAAAAATTTCACTTTGTGAATTGCTTCATAATTTCCTTTGGAGAAAGTAGTTGGGAAGAAATGTGACTTTGTACTTTTAAATATCAGAATTAGAAACGATTTGACAAAAGACATACTGCATAAACTTCTATGAATCTAATTTGGAATTTGGTATTTATATTGTTGTTGTGACAGTGGGGCTTGTTAGTGTACCAAGGAAGCCAGGTTAAGCTTATCTCTTGAGCTCTCTTTAGTGTTAGTAATGAGGTCCAGCACTGGGCTAACAGTAGAAAAATTTTCAGAGGTAATTTACTTTTGATTTAGGTAGGGATGACACACCTCCTCATATTTTAGAGATATTTTTTCTGCAGACCTAAGACATGAAGCGAGAATCAATAAAGTAAGAATTCAGTAAAAATACTGAAAATTTGCATTTTCAGTAACAGGAAATTCTTGCCGTGTAAATGGCACAATTGAATCCCTAAAAATCTGAAGTATATTTTAAAACACTTAAGTTATTCATGAGCGACATGGTTTAAATCTATAAAAGTATGTTACTTACCTAAACTGTTTTGCACAGTAAAGTTATTTTACAAAGCTATATTCAAATTTTCTTGACATATATCTTACTGTTCTCTGGTTTTCAACAAAATTATATATTTTTTAGATAAATAAGCATTAGTGGCATTATTCTCTGTGGTTTTAATGATCATACATTGCACAAACATTTTAACAACTAGGTTTTATTTTGGACGGTTTGTACTGAAATTTTGTGTTGATTTATGCTTTATTTACCAGTGAAGGAAATGAAAATGCTTGAAATTTTGCATTGGTATTCAATTTAACTATTGCTGAAAATAGGCTTTTTTACTAAGATCATAGAGTAGTTAAAACTGACATAGCATTATCACCCATCATTCAAAAAATCAAGAAGTATATTTCACGTGCTTATAATAAAGATAAAAACCTTTAATGAGTTTTTATTTATTTTTAAACCTAATTTTTGAATTTTCTCAAAGTGAAGAAAATATCTGAGCTGCTATGGAAAAGCACAGGTGGTGTGTTAAATTCAAATACATTTGTCTTTTGAAACATAACACAAATACATTTGATAGAATGCATTGCATTGTATAGAATGTATAGTATTGTAAGAAAATTCTCATTTGGCTGTATCCAACAGTCTGTGTTCAGCATTCTTTATGTATTAATTAAAGAAGTGTGCAATATTAGTGGGCCTTGATGTTTCAAAGATAATATTTTTTTCATTCACACAGTCACTATTATTGATAGAAAAACACCAACTTTGGAATTTGAGGTCTTCACACCTGCATTTATGATGATTTCTGGAAATATGGGTTAGCTTGGAAAGGTCATATAGACATAAACAGAGCAGACTGGAGCTTTCTCTGGTGGAGGACTGCCCTGGTAAAGCAGAACACCCCTTGCTCATTCCACATGCATTTCTTGCTACTAACACTTTGTTAATTAAAAGAGAAACAGAAGATCAGAAGTCCCAATCAAAAGCAGCTTAATCAGTCCATAACTCCTGTCTGACAGTGAAACTCTCTAAACTCTAACCAACTGCAATGAGTTTAGTAACTCTGAACTTCTTTAGTGCTTTATAAACACACTTATGATATCTGAAAGAGCTTACTTCAGTACAAGAAGCAGCATAACTATTAGCGTAGCTTCCTTGTCAAGTTAATGAACCTTGCTTTTTAGCCATGTTAATTAGCTTTCCTTCTTCATATCCAACCAAATGTCTGCACCATACAGTTTTGTCAAGAATCCAGCCTTTCATCCGTTGTATTAGCATTCTCCTTCATTCTCATTGGGGCAGTTATGCATTCCCAGATACAACATTATATATCACGTATAACCACCTGAGCTTTTGAAAATAGATATATCTTGATCATATAATTTCCTACTATTACATCCACTTTGCATATATATAAAAAGCTGTACAAGATACAGATGCACTCTTTCCTTTCAAAAATGTAGGTTTACTGTTTATGCAGTATCTCTTCACTATTAAGCCATGCCAAGATCATCCACTAAGTGGTCTTCACTCACTGCTAATACAAAACTCTTCAGGAATCCTTCTAGATTTGATCTTAGCTTAGTACTGAGAGTTTATTAGAGAAAAACTAAAAGGAAATTACTTCTTTTCCTTCTGAACTGTAGGGCAAGAGAACTTAAGCTCTCATATCTCAAAACACACGGAATTACTGTCGTGGGGCAATTCGAAGAAAAGATATATAAAAAAAAATTAAACTTTAATGTATACAGTTCCTAACTATAAAAACCTTTACAGTTTTTAGTTGAAGTTAAAAATAATGCTTCTCACTTTTGCCAGGACAGAGGTACTACTTGCTCAGCAAAAGTATCCGATACTGTCTACAACAATGGAGTTACGAGTCTTGGCTAAATAATAACAACTTTAACAAAAGCAGTGATAGAAACCCCACTGTATACAGAGTAGAGCCCTTTGTGCACATTATTTGTTATGAATTTGATAATGCGCAAAGGTCTCATTTGGGAAGACAACACCCCGCACCTAAAAAAAAGATGCAGCAAGTGACTATTTCGGACAACAGAAGGCAAAGCAGAAAAGTGAAAAGATAAAAGCTTAAAATCTAATGAATAAAAATGTATTCTAAAGAAAAACAGGCAGTGAAATAAAAGTTTTTGGTGGTCTAGTCAGACAGACAGTTGCAGATTCAAATATTTTCATTTACAAGAACCTGATGACCAGAGCATATGCTCTATATGCTCCCTTGTATTTTTTTCTTGAATACATGTTACTAGTTTATCTTTTTATACAGCAGTTATTTGCTAAAAATCTGCAACTACAGATCCTCTGATCAGCAAAACATATTTATTTTCAGACATCCAATATGACACAAGTTCTCAGTGAAAGCATATAGGCATAATTGCCATTTTTCACTTAAGTATTATCTAGAGTTATCTGCCTCATCTTTTGAAGTGATGCTCTTATTAAAACCAAGCAAACTGTAAAAGTATCCAGTAATACAGTGACTTTTCTTTTCAGGCAATTTACAAACATTATCTATTTAATCATTGCAATAGCTTTGTGAGATAGCTACATTTGTTTACCTACACCCTTAGCTAGAGCATGTGAGCTGGGGATATTAATTAATTCACCCAAGGGCACAAAGAGAATCCATATCATATCTAGATTAAAACTCCTCTCTCTTCAGTTCTTTGTTAGGTATGCATATCACTACACAGTTTTCCTCCTCTCTAATTCAGCTTCCCATAGCTTTAAAAATGTAGCTGCAAGTAGCAATACAGAAAATACCACCTATTTTCAAAAAGAACCAATCATTTCCACAAATAATCTCTGCTTCGCTGTGAGTAATTGCTCCTTTGATTGACGATGACAAAGCATTGCAGTGATCCACAGCATTTTAGTAGAGTCAGTAGAATGAAACTCATATTTTATAATGTATATATGTCCGTTACATAAACCTCATTGGTCCAAATGAATCCCTGTATTAATCTCAGGGGCACCGCACAAAGGAATGAATAGTTACAGACACCCAAACCATACATGTGCACACCAAGAATAATAATAAAAATCCATTGGATGAGGTTTGCCCACAGAGTGACCAAATATTTTTAATTTAAGAAAGACATGCAAATGACTTAATAATACAACAATGTCAGTGGTTTCCTATCGGGGCATATGTTCTGTTGTGTGAGAAAGAGTTCTCCTTTCAGGTCTGTGTAACAAGGTACAGCATCCTACTCTCCAAAGTTCTGCCATATGTGACAGTGTTACCAGATACCAATGGGAGTTAAACACAGGACAGCAAAGCAGTATATTGAATGTGAGAATCTCCATCTTGGAAGAAAAAGCGAGGAACTTTTCTTCTTTCTCAGAAGAAAAGTGAGTTTATGTATCACAGCTACAGTCCTATTTCAGTAAAACACTTAAACGCAGGCCTACATTTGTCCCAATGAAACAACAAACATGTAAGTATAGTTTTGCATTTGGAGATATTCTTCAATATTGCCTTGAGTTCTGGACTGAACAGGATACTACCTCAAAGCATTTAAAGATCTTTTTATATCAGATATATCAAAGTCCTCTTAAAAACAATTGCTTTGTTTAAGAGGGATGGCTGAAGACCTGTGTTTCAGTACTCTGATATTCTCTGGTTTTACTGATCACTATCAATTCTTTTCTAAATACCTCAGTACTTCTGTAAGCCCTCTTTGACCATGACTGCATAAAATCAGTTTTACTGACATTGTTTTCCACAGTAACAATGAGTTAGTAAATACACATCAAAAAACCCTTTTCTGAATTTATCAGTAATTTCTTATCCATATTTATAAATGAACTTACCAATCACTAAGTCTCTACTCCAGTCTCCTTTGGCCACGATGCATATAAAAAATGGAGAAAGCCTGCTGATCCCAGCCAAAGGCATTTCTGCCCCACTCTCTCTTATGTTTTTCTTAGTCTATACACAATAACATGCAAAATCTCAAATTATACAGTGTATATATAATTAACAGAGTAAAATCTTCAACATCATATTTCTTTACCTATTTTTGATGGGTCTTTTCACAGTGCGTGTTCAGTTCAGCTGCCTAAATACAGGCATTTGGTGATATTTGACATACTCCAGGGTATCCTGCCTGGCCTCTAGTTGCTGATCTAGCTTGGATCTCCCTAACAACCTACACCATATCTGACAGCCTCATACAGTATCTCGGATACTTAAGGACACCTCAGATAGCACAAAATGCATATACTTGGGCAACCTGATTTAGCTCATATACATTTTAGAGCAGTACTAGATTCTTTTAAGTGCTAGCAATGCAGCCAGCACAGTAGGATCCCAAAGACTGGGATTTTGGATGCTAGTAAAATTTGAACATTCTTCACTGCCTAAAACTTATACTCTTAAGAGGAATACGTTGTTATAAGGTCAAATATATAAATAAACACTAAGTAACTGGAAATCTCCATTTCTGTCATATTCAGTTACCAGTATGTTCCAGTATTTCAGTCGCTTTTTACAAACTAGAAGTATTCTTTTTACTCTGCAACAGGGGTTCCTTTGATTTGTAACAGGAAAAGGTATTTCCAGCCACTGCAATATGGAGGGAAATCACATGTTCAGTGCTTATCACACGTCAGCAGCATACAAAGAATGCAGCTAACAGAGGCAGTGAACAGACGCAGCAGTTTGTGCAGCAGTTCGCGCAGAAGGGGGCACAAAGGTACCTTCGTTTCTGTTCCCTGTGGTGTACACTTCCTCAAGTACGGTTGTGACACGCCGCACAGCGCGTTCCCCAGTGGCTGTTGGAGTTGCTGTGTCAGAGGCTGGGACCCAGACTGACCCTCTGACAGTAGATGCAGCTCTACAGGTGTCAGGCTGCAGGGAGTGCTTGGGGCCTCTCTGGGAGGCCTGGGCTGGCAGTCAGCTCTCCTGCAGGAGGTGTGCTGCTGTTGATGAGTTGTGTCGTCAGGTAAGGGAGTTACAGGAGGAGGTCAGTAGGCTGCGCAGCATCCGAGAAGATGAGCAAGAGATAGACAGGGTATTCTCGGAGACTGTGCAGCTTCGGGAGTCCCAACCCCCCACAGCAGTGGAGCTGCCAGAGGGCTCTGTGCCGTGTGAAATGGTACATCATAACATTGTAGAAGAAGGCTGGAAACTGGTCACTGCTCATGGGAGGAGAAAGGCTCCTACTCCTCCCGAAGACTTGCATTTGAAGAACAGGTTTAGTGCCCTCCAGGATGAGGAGGAGATGGGCATGGCTGCAAGGGAAGAACCTGGAACAACAGACCCTGCGCCTTGCTGGAATGCCCGGAAGAAGGGGTGGGTGATTGTTGTGGGGGATTCCCTGCTGCAGGGGACAGAGGCATCTATCTGCTGACCTGACCTCATGTCTAGAGAGGTTTGTGGCCTGCCAGGGGCTCACGTGAGAGACGTCATGGAAAGACTGCCAAGGCTTGTCCACGCTTCGGACTATTACCCACTGCTGCTCTTCCATGTGGGCGCTAATGACATCAAGGGCAAACTGGAGACCATCATGCAGGATTTCAGAGCTCTGGGGATGGTGGTCAAGGGTCTGGGAGCCCAGGTCAACTTCTCCTCAATCCTGCTAGTGAGGGGGATGGATGAGAGGAGGAGGAGATGGACTTTCCAAGTTAACGACTGGCTGCGCCACTGGTGTTGGCAACAGGGTTTCGGTTTCTACGACCATGGGACCCTGTTTGAAGATCGACAACTGATGGGGAGAGATGGGATCCGCCTCACGAAGTGGGGCACACGGGTCTTTGCCAACAGCTTGGCCAACCCGGTAAGGAGGGCTTTAAACTAGGAAAGACGGGGGAAGGGGAGAGTTATAGTGCCAGGGTAGCTGGCAAAAGACAGCTCAAGTTGGGACGCCTCCAGCAGGTGAATGCAGCCAGGGAAGTG
>NW_020450897.1:419153-435739 GCF_003343035.1 Apteryx rowi | reverse complement strand
CAAAACCCGCCTGGACGCGATCCTGTGCAACGTGCTCTAGGTGACCCTGCTTGAGCAGGGGGGTTGGACTAGATGATCTCCAGAGGTCCCTTCCAACCTCAACCATTCTGTGATTCTGTAAAGCACGCTGGGCTTTCTGCAAGGGAACCTCACAGAAGAGGATAAAAACACAAGGAATGATGAAATTCCCCTGAATTCTTGGCACTGAGGAAAATATTTGGTCTCCTATCCTCAACAAACATGAATGCTCTCTCACACAAACATGTTCCAGTATTTCAGTTGCTTTTTACAAACTAGAAGTATTCTTTTTAAGTCAAAGCAATCTATTATTTATTAAAATTAGTCATAGAAAAATTTTCATGGACACTCACTGAGAAAATGTTCATATTTATTAGGCTAAATAATGAGCTCTGTTCCTTTCAAAATGTAGGTAAGCTGCTTTCACCATATGAGATTTTATAGCGTCCCAATAACAACTGTAGAATTCACACACTATGCCAAACTAACACTTGTATAAAAGTTTATAAATGCTTACCAAAGGGGCAATTGCATTTGAAGCCATTTATGTCCTCTTCACAGGTTCCTCCATTCCAACAGGGTCTGTCTAGACACTCATTCATGGGAACAGAACATGTTTCTCCTAAAATTTTAGATTAAAAAAAAAAAGATAAATGTGTTGACCTGTTCAAATCACAGAGATATATTTGTAATGGAAAAGAACTATCTGATTGCCACAGTCTAAATGCTGACCTCACTGGCAAAGGTGCACTTACTAGAGTACACAGGGATACTGACAGACATCCTGTGTGTCATGAATTTTTCTGCTTCATTTGTTACAAGGGATTCTATTTTGACAGGCAATGTTTGAAGCATGGCAATCAGGAAATAGAAAGCTGTTCCTGTGAGTGTATGCATAAACCTGGAGCTTTCTTCCATTATACAAATTACTTTATTCGGGCAATTTTTGCTCAGTTGCGTCAACTATTTTCTTTCATTTCACTCACTGTCTCCTTTCAAAATGAATGGCAGAATATCATTGTATATGAAAATCGGGACTACAATAATTCACAGACAGTTATGTGTAACAGTAGATTTCAGTCCATGTGCTGTAGGAAGCTGATCGGTACAATGATATTGTATGTTCCTCCTTCTCCATGTATTATAAAGGAAAATAATCAAAATACTGAAGAATATTTAATGAGGCAAGACACTGAGGAGAGGTAATGAAGTAACTGAAAGCAAAAGCAGGAAGTATAATTAAATGTAGATTTGTAATCTACAACAGGGGTTCCTTTGATTTGTAACAGGAAAAGGTATTTCCAGCCACTGCAATATGGAGGGAAATCATATGTTCAGTGCTTATCACACGTCAGCTGCACACAAAGCACGCTGGGCTTTCTGCAAGGGAACCTCACAGAAGAGGATAAAAACACAAGGAATGCTGAAATTCCCCTGAATTCTTGGCACTAAGGAAAATATTTGGTCTCCTATCCTCAACAAACATGAACGCTCTCTCACACAAACATGTGAATCATGTGAGTCAGCTCTTTAAACCCGTATTTTGCAGATCTACTAGGGAAAAAAAAAGCCTTCATCAGGGAAGCACATCGTTTCCATAGCAGCATGGAGGTGCTCGTCCCCATTTAAATTTATTGGCAGAATGACTTCTATGACGGTTTTTTCCTACCTCTAAATATTCTCTACGTTTTCTATAAGATTTTGAGAAAACAAAAGGAGAAAAAAAGGGAGACACAAGCAGAATCCAAGAAGAGCTCAGATAATTCACAGAATCACAGAAACACAGAATCACAGAATGGTTGGGCTGGAAAGGATCTCTAGAGATCATCTAGTCCAACCCCCCTGATCAAGCAGGGTCACCTGGAGCACCTGACTCAGGATCGTGTCCAGACAGCTTTTTAATATCGCCAAGGATGGAGGCTCTACAGCATCTCTGGGTAACCTGTTCCAGTGCTCAGTCACCCTCACAGGAAAAAAGCTTTTCCCTCATGTTCAGGCAGAAATTCCTGTGTTTCAGTTTGTGCCCGTTGCCTCGCGTCCTGTCACTGGGCACCACTGAAAAGAGTCTGGCCCCATCCTCTTGACACCCTCCCTTCAGATATCTGTATACATTGATAAGATCCCCTCTCAGTCCTCTCCTCTCCAGGCTGAACAGGCCCAGCTCTCTCAGCCTTTCCTCATAGGAGAGATGCTCCAGTCCCCTAATCATCTTTGTAGCCCTTCGCTGGACTTGCTCCAGTAGTGCCACATCCCTCTTGTACTGGGGAGCCCAGAACTGGACACAGTACTCCAGATGGGGCCTCACCAGGGCTGAGTAGAGGGGGAGAATCACCTCCCTTGACCTGCTGGCAACACTCTTCCTGATGCACCCCAGGAGACCATTGGCCTTCTTGGCCACAAGGGCACATTGCTGCCTCATGCTTAACTTGGTGTCCACCAGCACTCCCAGGTCCTTCTCCACAGAGCTGCTTTCCAGCAGGTCAACCCCCAACCTGTACTGGTGCCTGGGGTTATTCCTCCCCAGGTGCAGGACCCTGCACTTGCCTTTGTGGAACTTCAGAAGGTTCCTCTCTGCCCACCTCTCCAGCCTGTCCAGGTCTCTCTGAATGGCAGCACAGCCTTCTGGGGTATCAGCCACTCCTCCCAGTTTGGTGTCATCAGCAAACGTGCTGAGGGTGCACTCTGTCCCTTCATCCAGGTCACTGATGAATAACTGAGCAATACGGGACCCAGTATTGACCCCTGGGGGACACTGCTAGCTACAGGCCTCCAACTAGACTCTGCGCCACTGATCACAACCCTCTGAGCTCTGCCATTCAGCCAGTTCTCAAGCCACCTCACTGTCCACTCATCTAGCCCACACTTCCTGAGCTTGTCTATGAGGATGTTATGGGAGACAGGGCCAAAAGCCTTGCTGAAGTCAAGGTAGACAACATCCACTGCTCTCCCCTCATCTACCCAGCCAGTCATTCCATCAGAGAAGGCTATCAGATTGGTTAAGCATGATCTCCCCTTGGTGAAGCCATGCTGACTACTCCTGATCACCTTCTTTTCCTCCACATGCTTGGAGATGGCCTCCAGGATGAGCTGCTCCATCACCTTTCCAGGGATGGAGGTGAGGCTGACTGGCCTGTCGTTCCCTGSGTCCTCCTTCTTGCCCTTTTTGAAGACTGGRGTGACRTTGGCTTTCTTCCAGTCCTCAGGCACCTCTCCTGTTCTCCATGACCTTTCAAAGATGATGGACAGTGGCCTAGCAATAACGTCCACCAACTCCCACAGCACTCGTGGGTGCATCCCATCAGGGCCCATGGATTTGTGGGTGTCAAGTTTGCTTAAATGATCTCTAACCTGATCTTCCTCGACCAAGGGAAAGTCTCCCTTTCTTCAGACTTTCTCCCTGGTCTCTAGGGTCTGGGGTTTCTGAGGGCTGGTCTTAGCAGTAAAGACTGAAGCAAAGAAGGCATTCAGTATCTCTGCCTTCTCTGTATCCTTCGTCACCAGGGCACCCGCCCCATTCAGTAGTGGTCCCACATTTTCCCTCGTCTTCCTTTTGTTACTGAGGTAAAGAAGCCCTTCTTGCTGTCCTTGACATCCCTTGCCAGATTCAACTCCACATGGGCCTTGGCCTTCCTAGTCTCATCCCTGCATACCCGGACGCTGTTCCTATATTCCTCCCAAGTGGCCTGTCGCTGCTTTCACCTTCTGTGCACTTCCTTCTTCTGGTTGAGTTTTGCCAGGAGCTCCTTGCTCATCCATGCAGGTCTCCTGACACCTTTACTTGACTTCCGGCTCATAGGGATGCTCTGATCTTGAGGTTGGAAGAAGTGATCCTTGAATATTAACCAGCCCTCTTGGACCCCCCTTCCTTCTAGGGCCCTATCATCCCATGGTATTCTTCCAAGAAGATCCCTGAAGAGGCCAAAGTTTTCCCTCCTGAAGTCCAGGCTTGTGATCATACTTTTTGCTCTGCTTCCTCCTCACAGGATTCCGAACTCCACCATCTCATCGTCACTGCAGCCAATGCTGCCCCTGACCTTCACATCTCCAACCAGCCTTGTTTGTTAGTATAAGGTCCAGCAGCACACCTCTCTCATTGGCCCTTCCATCATTTGAGTCAGAAAGTTATCATCAGTGCTCTCCAGGAGCTTCCTGGATTGCTTGTGCCTTGCTGTGTTGTTCCTCCAGCAGATATCAGGATGGTTGAAGTCCCCCATGAGAACCAGGGCCTGTGATCCTGAGGCTACTTCCAGCTGTCTGTAGAAGGCCTTGTCTACTTCCTGTTCCTGACCAGGTGGTCTGTAGCAAACACCCACAACAGTGTCACCCATGTTAGTCTGCCCTTTAATCCCTACCCATAAGCTCTCAACCCGCTCATCATCCACCCCTCGGCAGTGCTCCATATATTCTAGTTGCTCTCTCACATAAAGGCTGACTCCCCCACCTCGCCTTCCTGGTCTGTCCTTCCTAATTCAGAGAGTTAAACAGTTTTCTGCTAGGAGCGGCTGCTGAGTGCTGTTAGATACTGCAGAGTGTGGTGTGGCACCTGTCAGGAATAGAGACATTCAGGATTGGCCATAATACAAATTCTTATTTAAGTTCTTTTAACTTTTGTGAAGATTCTTTGAAGTGCTGATAAGGTACTGTGTGCAACCTTTCTGACCTAATTCTATTATTTTGCTTTCCTCTTGTTTTCTATTTCAGACCCATTCCCATAATTAAGTTCCACACTATGGTAGATCTCCTTACAGAATTTAGGTTTTGAGAAAGATAAATGGAAATACATTTCATCTGTTCCCTTCTTCTGCATAGACAAGTGGAGTAGCACAGTGTTTCCTCTAGAAGTTGGCTGGCCACAAGCCTTGGGAATGCTGCAACATGTGCAAGAAAAGCTATTTGAAATGGATTCTTTCATCTTCCTTAAGTTGTGGTATACTTCTAATAGATAAGTGGTTGAAATAAAACAAATGCACTTCTGAGAGAAATAATGGAATGAGTGCATTCTCATTTACTGATGATACCTGAAATATGTGAACTTCCTATTGTCTTTAACTAATGAAGGTAGCTGTTTTCCTCAAGAATCTAAGGCAGCAAGAGTACCTACCTGAACTGCATAGTAGCATAATGTGAAGACACTGCTGTAACAGGTGTAATTACAATTTCTTCCAAAATATGGACTATTCTCATCCATCTCTTTTAATTCACTTCTTTTTTGGAATGGGAAATTCAGGGTAGGATTCAGCAGGAAAATGTGTCAACTAAATGTAGGCTTCTGAATATAGGTCTCTATTTCTAAGCTAGGCATTTAAGGTGAAAGTCAGTTCCCTAAATATTGGTACCTAATGCCACATAGGATATCCTGTCTTCAAGCTCAAGAAAATAGTCCTCAGGGAATGAAGCGGACATTACACAGAGACAGTCACAACAGTTTTATACCAGTAGCATAAATTGGCCATTCAGGCTGGCAATCCTGATGGGAAGGTAGGGCATAACAGAAAAGAACAGACAGATGAACTTTGGAGTACTTCTAAAAAAAAAAAAAAAAGTGGGGGGTGGGGAGGAACCCTCTGAGGATGATAAAATAATGAAGCCTAGAGAAATTTAGGACATGAGCTGAACACTGGAGCTTTAGCTGTGTTGAGCAGTAGTGACAAAATCTGATTGTGTGTAGAAAAGGTGAGAAAGAGTCAAAGCCATTCTCAGGTTACAAGTCTGAGTGATGGGAGGCATAATGAGTCTGTCACTATGACAAAGGATGCAGAAAAAGAGAATTTGTTTTGCATCTTCATTTGGAAAACTCAGATCTTTTTATAACATATAGCTAAGAAATGCTCACCAACGGTATCAGAAACTTAATTTCATTTCTAATATCATACCACTAAACCCCATTACTTTAAGACTTTCAGGAGTACAGTTTTCTTAATGTGTCAATGTACACTGCAGTGTTCCACAGATTAAAACATTTAGTCCCAATTTAGATATTTAATCCCAAATGTAAATGTCTGAATTAATGCTATAAAGTAGAGGCACTGCATATTTAAACACATGTATGTTTTAAACACTACATTGTACATGACAATCTGGTTTCAGGTATTCTGCTTTCATGTATCTGTGGACACACTGCATGTGTGTGAATCCCATTCCTCATTTAGAAAAATAAGGAAAAAAAAAATACCCTGCTCTGATTACAATGGTGCTGATTTTATGCCTGGAGGCTGTTATTGCAGCTAAATTACTTCATTTGGCTAAGAAGCAATTACATGCCACTCAGCCTCATCTGAGTTATCAAGCATTGAGAATACCTTTCTTATAACTGATGAAAATATTTGCAAAAACCACTGACTGACTTACAAGTTGTGCTAGCTAAGTACTTGCAGAATTATTTTAAAAAATTAAACTTTCTGAAGTATTTCATTTGAAAATATTCTTAACGCATTTTATACAAATAGTTTGTTATGACAGATTTTTTTTCCAGAGAAACTAGCAAATTTTTTTGACAGATACAGCTAAGACTAGTTTCTATTACTCTCTATTACCATTCCTCCAAAATCACTTTTGTTTTCCTTCTAATTCTGCTATCTAGCCACTGAAATATATACTATTTGCAAATATGAAAAACATGATACTTTTCATCTGAAAATTACCAATGAAGTTTTGGTAATTCTATACATCTCAGAAGATGCGGGGGGAACAGCATTTTCTTCCTTTATGTGAATCATGTTATACCTTGGAAAAACCTTCATGTTTAGTGCAATTTCTGTCAATCAAATGGACATCTGGTGAAAATAAAGGTAACTGCCTTCTGTGTATTGTAGACAATAAGTGGTTCTTCTGGTTAAATGCTGTAACAAGGAGTAGTTCTAAGATGGTGCATATGCTTGTGAGGGAAGTTTAAGAATTTATGTCCTCATGGTAAAAGGCAATACATGGACACTAATTTTTAAATATTTCAGAGAAAATCAGAGTATCTATGAAGTTACTGTGAGACAACAATACTTCATGAGAGCCAGGAAATAGGCTAGAAAAGCTGGACACAGAGCGCAGCCATTATTTTTCTAGTATGCAGCTAATCTCAACCACACATTTGAAAAGGATGATGAAAGCCTCCTTTGAATATCAGATACAAATAACTAATTGGCTACAAATTACTTTCAACATCAAAGTATGTTAATACAAATATTTTCTGGTTCACACTTTTAATGTTAACATTAATGTAACACATCTGAATATAATTAATAGCAGAACATAATGGAGTTATTCAATAAATCATAGTTTAGGGTCTAAATTCCTAAACAATTTACAGGGTTCAAGTCATCATGTTCTGAACTACAAGCAGTATGTTAAAACTGATCATGAACTGATCCTACTTCCATTAACTCTACAGTGTATTTTATCACATATAAAAAGGCAGTGTTCTTAAAATATAGAGCAAATAATTCTTGCTGCTTAGGAAAGTCTGTCAGTCTTGCAAATCAAATGTCCTGATGCTTAAAAACAACTTTTTCTACAGCCACACTGATGACACAGAAGGGACACCTTATTCTGCAGAAGCCCTAAAAGCTTGCAAAGAGAAATACAGTAAAGCCCCGGAGTAGTAGTATATGCTAAAAAACCCCTCTAGTCCTCCATCAGCATTACTGATGTAACTTTATGTGTTTAAAAAATTCGTGCTATTTTAAGAAAAGGAGACATTCTCAACTTCTCAGATAAATATAACTGGAGATCACTGCACAGAAATATTCCTTTTAATAAATATAATGGATGAAGCCTCACTGAATATTCTTTCACTTCAGAAATACCACCAACTCTGTAAGATCCTGAGGTTAGAAGCTTGCAACTTTCAGTAGTTCAAGCTCTGGATATTTTATTTCTGCTGACAGAAGAGCTTAATCTCACATATTATATGAACTAATGGAACTATTTTTAGATATTGTAAAATGTCCTGAAGACTGATCTTTGTTTTGATATCAGAATAAGGTTACTTTCATATCATTCTCACATTAGATATTCAGAAGTTAGAATAAAAGAGGGAGTGATTAGAAAGCTTATTTTCCAACGTAATACGGGTTATGTGTAAATATCCATATTTTAATGACATCATTTTTTTAAATTGCCACCCCTACTTTTAACATCTCTGTCAAGAGTTGTAAAACACATCATAGAAAAATTTTTTTTTAAAGTTTCATTTTCATACTGTTTATATCAATTATTTTATAGGCATCATGGGACATCAAGTTGGACAATAAAATGGCAGAGAGAATGCACAATTTTAAAAATATGTATGTGTAAGAATTTTTTGTTTTTACTAGAACCCGAGTACAACTAGGTACCCAAAACAGAGACAATATATTTGAAGCTGGTGTTATAACAATTCTGCCTTACAGTCCATCATTCTGTAATGTATGTGTAAACATAAAGCATTGAAGTCATATATCAGAGAATAAATAGTGTAAATTTGTTATCTTCTAAACAACAGTTATGATGTTAGATAAGAAAGGTGTCAGCTTGCATAACATTTCTGCTTTACAGAAAATGAAGTTATAAAAAAGCAAGACAGTCTGGGTGAGGCCTTAAATTGAACTGAAATCACACATTCTAAACTTTGTTGTTCTGCACACCTGGTAATTTCTTTCTTGTTTTAAAGGCCTTTTCTGTGTAAGAAATTGCAATAATTAAAAACCCAAAGCAATTTCCATTTTTATTTACTTACTTTATACAGTGTAAACCTTTCTGTGAACACTTACTCCAGATTAAAAGTGGTTGATTTCATGTTGGCTTACACCATTTCCCACTAGCTTAGCTCTCTGAAAGAGTTTAAGATCAAAGACAGTCCATGGCTCTTCAGCTATGAGCTGTTTGCAAGCAGCCCAGCTCCTCTCTCTCTGTGGGATTACATTAGAGACCTGATGGGGGGCTGCGTTGGCATAGGGTGCCCTGGATAGTCAGAGCCTCCCCTAGCTAAAAGGCAAGGCAGCAGCCCCTGCTAAGGCTGCTGCCCCTTGCCGCACGCCCAGCCCAGCCCCATGCCATCGTGGAGATGTGGGAGAGAACAAGCGCTGCTCTTCCAGGCTAGCCTTGCCCCATTGCAACAAGAACCGTATAAATGGAAATGGAAGCAGGCATTTCAAACACAGAGAGGATACGTGCACAAAACCACTGAACCCAGCTGCCTTCCTTTATGCAGTAGAAACGTTTTTAACATATGGAATAGACCACCTTGCCAAAGGATAGCCAAAGGACTACTGAGGTATCACTGCCTGATTGGCATAGCATCTAGGTATCTTTGTCCTGCTACACTGGGGCAGTATTTAAACCTGCCAGCTGGCAGTTGTCACTTGCATCGGTTCTCAGCACGGGTGAGTGGTTTCATTTCAGATCAGGATCCACTACTCTTACAGGTCCTTAAAGGGTCATTACGCCCTATTCTTACGATGGTACTATATGAAACATCTATGAGAAACAATGTTGGCATTGTTATTACAGAGTGGGTGCAAGGATATACTGTTCCCTTCCATTACAGTAGTGTGAAACTATTTAAATAACATTCAAACAATTTAAACAGAATTAACTACTTATTGAAAGTACAGACACTTAATTGCTTCATCAGATATATTCCAAATGGTAGGTGGACTCTACAGATGTGTTTGCGGAATAAAAAAGAAAAAACGAAGTACAGAAATTTAGAATAATATAATGATATTAAAAATGTCCATATACTAGTTTCCCCTTTTGGAGAAAAAGAGAGAAAAGTGAAGAGCAATGCTTATAAAATAGATTAATTATGTAACTTAAAAGCTGGTGAAGAGTCTTAATACTCTTATTCATTGCTGACGTGTAAAGCCATGATGGATCAGTATCCTGCTATGTGAGATATGGTACAAACTCAGAAGTAAAAGATTTTCCAGGGCTTATTATACAGACAATCAATATCATACGGATACAAACCCACAAGAGAAAACAATGAGGCCATACTGCTTATCTACTGAGAGTGCTCAGCAGCTGCCTTCACATTTTTGTAAGCATCTAAACAAACAAGAGTTTGAATGAAGGATGTGTTTGGATAAAGACAACCTTTTTTCAAATACTTCCAAGAAGAACTTCTCAACCATGAAAGGAAGCACAGTGATATCTGTTTAGAAATACAATTCATGAATCATGAAAGCTGGAATTGTTTGATGCTAAACACTGATTTTCTGAGATGGAGTAAAACAAAGATTTGTAAGAAGGGATAGGCTGGGAATGAGTTTGAAAATGAGCAGAATTATGTTTTAAGAACTGGGCCAGGAGAAGGCATTATAGAGGGATGTTACAGGATCAAAATGATGGAATAGATAAAGATTTTTTTTAACAAAATTTCTCAATCTTTCCTGGTCATACTGCAAACTTGCAAGTTCGGCATAGGCCAAATTCTATTGTAAGCAGTGGAAAGTACTCTTGACATTACAAAATGTCTCCAAATGAAACTCTCCCTCACAACCATAGTTTAGAATTCAAAGATATCATTTTCACACAAAAGATTTTGAAAAGACTGTGATATACAAAGCTACAAAATATTTACTTTTAATATGAAGACGTCTAAGCTTTGGATTTTTATTAACTTGTTTTTTCCAAAGAAGATCACACTATTCATGTTGACAAATCCCTTTACAGTGCCTAAGGGTTCCCTAGCTAACAGAATGGAAAGCATTTGAGAAATGCTGATAGACATCAGATCAAATCAATCACCTAGACAGAGGAGACAGCTATAAGCTGTCTATGTAGAAATTTGCTTCTGAAATAAAAACTGTCTGTAATGCAATTTCAAAGAGTACCCAGGGATTCATTTATTAGCAGGAGAGAAAACAAGTTGGTGGCTGGGAATTCATGGCTTATTTGCAGCTCTATGAATCCTAATACACAAAGTATGATAGTTCCCCAAAGACTTACAAAGTCCTCAGAAACGACAGCTTTGGTTTTACTCTTCAGTTTATTTACTATCACCTTTGATAATTCATCTTAAAGTGAATTGAGTACTTACGAAGAAAAATGAAGTATATGTGGATATGTAAAGGGTTGAAATAAGTGATATAACAAAAATGAAGTGTGCCTTTCTAAAATTACACTGAGTTACTCTTCATTGATTCATAATGTGCAGTTATGATTGAACTTCAAACCTGTTCTCTATTGGAAAATATCCCAGAATCAGTAACCACTAGAGACCACACCAAAATGGAATCGCTAGGGGAGTGGCAACTTTTTGTAAGTCCCAACACTCTTTTATTAATTGTTTTTTACTCTCTGAAAATACAGAATTAAGTACATTTGGTACCCGCAGTAATGAGTTATAATAATACAACATGAATAATATTGTGAAATTACTTTTTACTTTTAATTTCTTTCATGGGAATGCTACAACATGATACCTCACTGGGCAATAAAATAAAAACTACTCTCCAGTGATACATCATTTATGTAAGCAAGTCCTCATGTTTCAGCAAAGTACCAAATCAGTGTTTAAGTTTCAGCACTGTAAGGAAAATATATTAGCTTGGATTCTGAACACTTCTCTGAATTGGAGCAAGAGTCCTCAGCAACTTGGAAGAGTAAGTTGTAAATTAATAATCAAAAACTTTAAATAGCAGTTATTCAGATGATATTGTGAATACTATACTGTCTATTTTTATCATGGTTTGTTAGTGGTAGCATACCACACTGACTATCAAGAAAGATTAAGAAGCATTCAAAGCATTATGACTTGTGCTCGATAATATAGGTTAAAGGCTCAGAATGCAACAGTTTAGTACCACCAAGAAACCTGAAACCAAGATGATTTCCCTCCCACACAAAGCCTGAGCATCAGGGTGTTCACACAAAACAGAGAATTGGGGCAAAAAGGAATCACATAATCAGACTGTGTGGGGTTCACCTAACCCAGTRTAGAAATCTACGTGCAATCTCATCCTAGAGCAGATGTCTAAAACAGGTAGGAGGCATTATGCTCTAGAAGTACTTGCCTAGCTCCACTGACTAGAAGGAGAGTCTGAAAAACTAACTCATATGTAGAGGTTTATATTCTATACAAACAGGGGGACCACACTGTTGATGTCACTCCTCCTCATGTTCAGATTTTCCTGTTCTGTAACAAAACCTTCACTCTCATCAGTAGATACTGAATTCCTAAGTACAGCTAAGTCCATGATACCCAGTACCGCATAGAAGTGAAATTAAAATACTTCTGTTGTGTTTTGCGCCTTGATCAATTTTTTATTATTAAGAATATCAAAGTTCCTGCTCAGAATTGTTGAGGAAGTGGAGGGTCAAGTGAGGAACAATTAGGAGACATATCTAAGAATTTCCACGCTATTTTAGTTAAAAGTCGTCTTGCAAGTCACACAAACATGCATATATACATATTATACACACACACACACGCACATATATACATATACGCACATATAATTACTATGAAAAGACCATATAAACATTACTGAGATAAAATTGGACAATCACATATGTAGTACAAGACACTTCAAAAGTTAAAACTTACCTTTGAACCCTGCAGCACAATGACATGAGAAATGGCCAATTAAATTCACACAGGTGGCTCCATTTCTGCATGGCAAACTTGAGCATTCATTAATTTCGACTTCACAGAAGGGTCCTTCATATCCAAGCATACAGCGACAGCTGTAATTATTCAAGTGGTCCTGGCAGACACCATACTCAGAACACTGGTTTCCAATGCAGTTGTCTATATCAAGTTCACAAAATGTGCCAGTGTAACCAATGGGACATATGCATCTGTTGTTGAAAAGAGCAAATTACAAAAGCAATTTTCAATATATATCATAGCAGTGACCAAGGTCAATAATGTCTAACTGTGTTAGCAATATTTTTACTTTGAGTTAGTCACAAATGGATTGCAATTTTTTCTTTTCTTTTGATTGTACACCAAAGAAGTTTGGTTCATACAGACTGCTTGCAATAATTAAATGAAACTGCACGATAATCAAAATCATAGCTGTTTAGACGGGACAAACTAGGCGAGTGATACAGCTTTTAAAAGCAAACTTCCAATGACAATATTCAAATAGATAATTAGTATGTCCTATGAGTATTACACATCTTCACTTGAGAATTTCTGTTTCCATGGACAGAAAACCCCAAGAATATTACAGAGCCACAGCAAATTCATCTGAATTTAAATAAATAAATACAGTTTAAAACATCCTGCTTGCTCAAGACATAAAACCAACAGAGCAATGCTTTAGCATTAGAAATATAGGCTGTAATTTCTGTCTGTAACTGAAAAAATTAAGTCCTTACTATTTTAAAGAAATTGCACAGAACATTTTTTCCATGTAGGACAACAAATAAATTGTGTAAGACCAGAGAAGTCTTTTTCACGCTTCCCTTTCTCCCAATTATTTTTTAAAACATTTTAAAAATGAAATATTTGTGAAAGTGAAAAAAAGCTAGATCATCGCATAGCCCATAAAGATCTCATAAACTTCCAAAATTCCCTTGTACTTTGCTTGATTCTCTCCTTATCATGTCCAGAGATCTCCTAGCACAGGGAAGATTTAACAGAAGAAACAACTGATAATCATACACAGTCTTGATCCGTAGATAAAGATGTTATCTAGAGGGTGGAAAGAACTAACACTTTAAGGAAGCCTTGATTATAGCAATTTTTCCTACTGATTTTGTCCATCTGTCAGAAAGGATATTTTTTTGTTATTTTTAACAGAAGTGAATGTTCATGTGGCTGTTTGCTTTAGTCCTTGCTTGTTATTCCTGCAATTTTATGTCAGACTTGTGGAAATAATTTCCACTATTTTTATATCTTCACCAAATTTCCAACAGGATAATTACAAATCAGTAGGAAAAAGAGCCTATATAAGATACCGAATACAGAAAGGATCCTATAAAAGATAGACTTGATATGAGATATTTTGAAAGTCATTTCATGACAGCTTTTTGCAGTACAACTTAGGCATTAAGGAAGTTATAACAATATCCACCACTGGTACACTTTGTTCTCTGTTCAGTTAGGCTGTAATTTTGCCTGCAACCCTCCTTGGCAAAAGAGAATTTGAAAAACAAAAAAACTTTGTCTATGTTCACAGTAGAGATGGAGAAGGGCAGAATGCCATGAGAACTCCATCTATCATAATACTATTGAAATATTTCTGGAGGAAAGGATGAGGGAAAAAGGATGTTTATAAAATTAATAGCTCCTAGAGTTTAATTCAACGAAATCCCCTTTCTTTGTCTCCCAGGGTAATCTGTGGACATTCTTACACCTCTGAGAGATCTGGAGTAGCTTCAGAGCACATAGAATGAGGAGATTTTTCCTTTTCATGTTATGACTATGAGAAGCCTACACTAGAGGAAGTTTCTTTAGAAGGAGAAACTGTTGGTTGTTGTGTGGAACCCTACACTAGATTGAGTTTAGAAATGGTTTCCTAGACATTTTCTTATAATGAGATCCCAAACAAGATTAAAAGGCTTTTAAGCTGTGAAAAATCTAAGTACTATTAAAAAATAAAATAGTTAAATCTTTAAACAGAGAGTTTGGTCGGAACTATTTATGTTTATAGGTATACAAACAAACAACTCCTTTCCTTTCCACTGGCTTCTTGCAGGAATGTGAATGCTTCCAAGCCTACTTTGAGTCAACTTTGTGTCTTCCTGTTCCCTAGGAAATTTTTTTCATAACATCTGAGGCCTGTCAGCCTATCAGCAGTGCCATTAGTAGTATCATATTTTTCAAAACTTAAGTGTTTGAAGAAATTAAGAACCCCTGAGACTGAAATGCCCTTTGTTTTTGCTGGTGCAATTATGATAACCGGATGCCTTTCAAATTAATATGGTTCATCTACAGCGGCAGATACATCAAGCTCTCATTTGGTTAGATAGACTTTTCAATTTACATTCTTGCTCAGAAAAAATGAAACAAAATCATAAAGCTTAGCCTTGTCACTTCAGTGCGAGAAGCTTGCTTAGCTGAGCTATTAAATATAGATCACTTTCACAAATATACAGTAGCTGTTAATTTTTTCCTCAGTGCAAAATAAGATTAGAAAATAACATTAAAACTGGATCTTCATATGACATGAAACAAAGATGACATATGCAGCTACTCATGCCCATTACTGTAGTTAACATCAACAACTACAGACTAATGGTGCTGAAACAGGTTTTGCTACCTTAATGTTTGCTATTCACGTACATGAATACAAATAGGAGTATTCTAGTTCTCTTAACACAAATCTATTTTCTTACTGTGTATTAAGATTTGATTTATTTGGGGATTAAAACACTTAAGAATGATTCATTTACTGCCCATAATCCAGATGTAGGTGACAGGAGCTAGTTCAATAAATTGCTTATAAACATAATTTATACTAATCTACATCAAGTTCTAACTGCATGCTTACAAACAACTTTACTACATGACATCATATACGGAAAGTCTGCAAAGAAAGGACAAAATATATTTAAATAAGTACATGAGTAATAGCAATTATTTAAAGTTTGCACTGTATAGAAAAGTCTACTTTTCAACAAAAATGGGCCATTTTTATGTGGTAAAATCTAAACTACACGTATTGTACAATTTGGTACCTTCTCTGTTAATTTAATAGCATTACCATGTAATATTTACCTCTTTCATTAATGCCATATACATGCAACAATAATACCTACAAGGCAGATATGGATTGCACTGTGCCTATTTCTTAGATCTCACAAATTGTAAGTGCAGTTCCACAGCTTTGGAGTTCAGCATCTGACTGCAGTTCTTTTCAACTCTAACATTTTTATGAGATTCTGTATGATCCAAGACGTTTAAAATATGTAACCATTTCATCTCTTAGTCAGTCTACGAAAAAAGGGGGCTTCACCACAGTTTTGTTAAAAACTGTGCTGAGGTAACACTGACATAGCTGAGCTTCAAATATCTTTTCCTGTCTGTCTTTGAAATGATACAGACCATTAAGATAATGGATAAAGACCATTGATTTCTAAGTAATTAGAAGTCTTCTACACTTGTACAAGAAAAAACACAGCCACCATATTAGATTTTAATTAATATGACCTTGCATTAATATTTAACAGCACTGAGATACTGAACATACTATCAAAAACTTTGAAACATAGACTGATTTGCAGTTTTCATTTGCTGCAAAGCTACAATGTGGCTCCACAATAAATTCAAAAAAACTACAAGCCAAGAAAAAAAATTCTAAAATATGAATATCATAAATACTATATATTATTCATCTCAGTGTTAAAAGTTTCTCCTGCCCTCTTATTTTCACCCCTTGTGTGGGTTAGTTATAGTTACTCTAGTAAATCTGAGTTAGTAACTACAGAAGTACGCGATACCAGAATTTCTACTAGTAAGTGGATCCCCAGCCCAGGCAACACGACCTTTGCCCTTCCCAGCGGGCGGCGGCGGGCCGGGCGCTGCCGTGGCCGTGCCGGGGCTCAGGACTTGTCTGGCTGGTTTGAGCGCCTGCGCCGGGGCCCCGGGGCTGCTGCTGCCCTGCTCCAGCGCCAGCGCCAGCGCCGGGCCGGGCCGGGCC
>NW_020450897.1:394391-419058 GCF_003343035.1 Apteryx rowi | reverse complement strand
GGGGGGCGGGGAGGGGGGTGAGGGAGACCCCCGTGCACCCAAGGCTGAGGAGGAGGAAGGTATCAACATCATGCTCCTCCTCATAAAGACAAGGAAGAAGGTGCCAACATGAACAATCTGCCCAGCAAAGACCTGGAGATGGCAACAGCCATCCTCGCCTGCTTTCCTGAGGAGGGCTAAAATGTCAACCTTAGGAACTGGGGGGACATTGAAAGGATGAGCATGACACCACAGGAAACAGGTAAATACTAAGAAGTTTTTGTATAACAATTTTAACTGTTTTATTGAGGCTTTTCTGTGTTAATGTAGACTATGTTGTGGTCTATTAGACTGTTAAAACATTAGCTGGACTAGCAATAATTTCTTTGCTTCACATATGCCCTTTTTTGTCCATAACAAGATTTTGAGTGTAACAGATCCTAGTGAGCAAGGAGAACCAATACCTGAATGCTTTTTACTACAAACATGGATTTCAGTAGTGGATACCAAACTCAAGGCACAGTTACCCTGCTGTGGATCGCTTCGCTCCTGTACATATCGTGTGGGTGGCCATAAAGCGACATTCCCCTGGCCAGATTTTGTTACTGTCACTAGTGGCAGTAGCCCAGTAAGTTGATATGGCTGTGAAATAAATGTAAAGCAGAGATGCAGATACCACCAAAGATCGAAAGCAACAGGCACGCATGGAAGCAAGGCCATAGTAATTGGTCCAGGCAGTGCAACAGTCAAAGTGTATCTACAGACGGCCTGTACTAAAGAGATCTAGGACTTGTGCCATTGGGTAAATTGCTGTGTACAATTGATGAACATTTAAAATAACTGGAAAATGTCAAAGACCAGGCTGGAGATGTGTGGTGGCTATATTGATCCACACTAGGTGATTACCCAGCTCTTTTCTGCCTTGAGAAAGAAGACAGGCAGGAACACTTAAGCTTGGCACTAACCAAGACTTCCCAGTATCACTACTGTTTTTTAGTAAATGCTTTTTTTATTATAGTAATCCAAACAGATTAACTGCATTTACTCAGTATTAATTATTTTGTTTTACAGTTGAAATAGGAACTGCACACACGTTCATAAAGGGACTAAAAAGGTTATTAGTTCCATTTTGGCTTTTCGTAAGCACCTGTAGTCTCTGCAGAAAAGCTGTTGTATAACTTATTATAGCGATATTCCCTAGGAAATTACAACATATATTCACCTACCTTCTGGAGCTCTAGCAAAGCAGGGAAAAGTATTTTTCCTCTTTCTGCAGTGAAAGAAGCCTATTATTGCTACAGAAAACAGTGTATATCATAGTACTAACTTTATATGGCAGTGCCAATTATTTCCTGCAGTCAAATTGAATATGTACGATAGAGTGAATAAACTTGAAGATGAAAAATTATAATGAAAAAAAGAATCTAATCAAACAGCTTAATTTACTCAGCTAGCAGAAAAGAGAAAAAGTCAAGGATGAATAAAGCAATAGTAGCTTTAGATTTTATGCCACTCAAAACTTATCTAAAATATGTTTACTTTTCATAATCTTGCTGGCATCATGCAAGGAAGTGTTTCATATTTTAAACCACTTTATTTAACAATGTGTCACTAGGTAGGGCTTTACTCTTTCCTAGTGAGGTAAATTTAAGATTAAATTATACACACGTTATAGTTATACTGAAAAAGTCAAGAATACTGTAAAATGAGTGGGTGTTTCAAGCTTTATTGTACATCAAATCAGCCTTCATTATGGGAGGTTTTCCTGCATAAAACTTTATGAAATGCTGACCTCAGAGGAAGATGCTGACAGAGGAAGATACTTTTTAAAACATACTAGTTTATCATAACCTTATTCAAAAATTGCAACAACAGTGAATCATAAAGTACAGTTTCTTCAGATGTATTAATCTAATAGTTCTCAGTCTTGTTGGGCTCCCCTGGGGCTATGGTAAGTGTAAGACTTCATCTGAATGAACTGGATTGAAGAAACAGGATAGCTAATTGAAACTAAATTGAATTATAGATTCTAGTTTTCCCCTCTGTTGCTCCTCTTTACTAGATAAACTAAAATCAGGTATCTGTTAGGAGGTATTTCAGTTAGGGTCTTGATTGTCGAAAACTTAACGTTGACAAGAAATAAATCTACAAAGGCAAAGAAAACAGAATCTTAAAATCCCCCTTTGATTTTAAAGCATGACAATCAACTTCTTGAAGGGATCTTTCATTTTATTTAATTATTCATTACATACTCCTCATTAGGCCGTGCTAAATCAGTCCTAAACAAATTTTCTCTCTCTCCTCCTACAGAGAACATAATGGAAAGACGCAGGTTGATATTCAAAGGGAGATTTAAAATACTTTTATATGTGGCGACTCTATTTACTAAGGTAATGAAGCTTCTCTTTTTTTTTCCCCTAGATATATGTGACCATTCCTTTTAGTGTGTAGATGCAGTTGCCTATTGCAACAGTATCCGCCAGGTTTGTATTATCTACAGCTACACCCTTAGCCCAGTGGTAGTAGCAGTAACTCTTTGGACGACGTATCACTTTTAATACATGCTGATTAACTTCTATTACGATATCTCATACAGCACAGGCTCAGCTGGAAGTGCAATAATTCATTTGAATTAATAAGTGGCTTTGTGTGAGTCTGATTGAGGCCACTTTAGTTGTAACAGAAGGGTCACTAAACCAAAGGAGTAAAATTCCCAAGACATATTACTGTGACTATGTTGCTCTTAGTATCTGTCCTCACTGAGCTTTCTACCTATATCACACGTTCAAGGTGTGAAGCCTAGTCCTTTCTTTCAGCCCCCTGTTGAACTTGAAGGCAAGTTCATGTATTGAATGTACACTTATATGACTCCACTGTCTGGAAGAGTAGTTTTAAAATGGGAAGAGATGTAGAATACACGATAGTGAGGAGATAGGAAGTTAGAAGAATTACATACAAACTTCACCCCTTCCTTTCTCTGTTTCCTGTCTTTCTTTCTTTTTCCCTCTCTTACCTTTTGTAGGATTTATAGTTGGCAAAACTGTAAAATGGAAAAAGAGAAAAGTGGTGCACCTGAATCTGAGGCTTAATCTGCACCGTGGCTTTATCTCTATCCCCTCTTCTTCTCCTGCACACTAACAACATATGGAGTTTGGGTGACGATGCAAGTTGGCTGCTATATGACAGGTGCCACCCAGGCAAGCGTGGGACTCTGGATGGCGCAGCCCACAGAAGAGGGGTTTGCTCTGGGGCGTTCCCCAAGAGTAAGCAAACCCCGGGTGCACCGCAGCAGCACCACCACACTGTGGGGTTGCTGCAGCCTGGGGGGACACCCTCTAACGACCCTGTGATTGTCAAGTCCAGACAAAGGAGAAGTGACACCGCAGACCCACACCATAGATACCTCGGCGCTGTGGAGCTGTTGCCCACAGCACGACCCTCTAATGGGCGTGTTGTACGCACTGAGCAGGTGGTGGGCTGAGCACGAGGTCACCTGCTGCTATTGACTGGAGCTGTGCGGCCTTAGTACGGCTGTGGGCTGGCACTGTTCTGCCTGGGTATAAAAAGAGAGTCAGCCATATACATGTGGTCGGAACTTGAAGCCACGGTCAGCTGGCCTGCGGACCCGTTGTCAGTGGGGATGGAAAATTAGAACTGGAAATTAGACTGGAAGGGTGGCCCGTAAGGGGCGAGAGCAGGCGCTGTACCGTGCACCAGTGATTGAACTGTAGAGCTCTGATATGTATATATATTTTCAGTTCTGTTATATTTCTAGCTTTGCTATACTGCTAGCTTTGTTATAACCCCTTAGCTCTGATAAATTCTCACCCTTGAGAAATGATGATCTCTCGAGTTCAGTACAACTAACCCCGGAATCCGAAAGCATCCCAGACGCCCCTCTGGTGGTGTGTCACACCATATCGCCAGCACCATTGGCAAGACTAATGTTTATCTTCTGGGGAGTCCAGATTTTCAGGTAACGCCTAGCCGTAAGTCTGGACTGCGAGAAGTTGGATTGGGGGAGAAAAGTGCTGATTTAATAAATTCATCTTAGGTTCTCTCTTTAGGGGGTTGGACAGAACCAGGACAGGCTGTCTTGGAATACAAATATGCTTTTTCTGGAGGAAATAATTGGAGTATATTGTTATATTCAGAGGAGTTTAGCGTACAGGTATTTAGGACAGATTAAAGAATGAGAATATGTGATAGGTGGTAAGCAGCAGGTGGGATCTTAAAAGACGGAGTGGAATATTCCTGAAGCTAAACTGGATGTTTTCCAAACTCTGATCCTAACAAAGCTATAACAAGATACCAATGGAACAACGCACTATGACCAAAGTTTAACAATTACTTTAGAAGTCATGCCTTTTTAAATTAGGAGAAAAGGTTAGAGTTTTACACTGATTTTCCATACATCAAAAGCAATACGTAACATTTTGGTAGAATGTTATCAAATAATTAAAATACATAATTATACATAATTAAAATACATAATTACAATTATACATAAAATACATAATAAGTGAAGGACATAATGGTAAGTGATTTTTGAATGATAATAGCTTTTTGAATGATAATAGCTTTAAAAATTGATCTCAGTATGACTGCTAATGGTGCTTACATATTTAAATCTCCATATGTGCTGCTGACAGTTTTCTTATGTCTTCATGCAACTGCTTTGCATCAAATACAACTCTTGACATATGCCTTATCCACAATGATATCCATTTTAGGATAGAAATGTAAATTGCAAAAGTCTTTCAAAAAAGTTGGGTGACTACAGTAGTTACATTCAGCATTTCCCCTCCTATTCTCTTTGTTTTAATATTGTACTGGAAAGGGGAAATGACAATTGTTTCACTTGCTGAAAATAGGTCACTCTTGGGAAATACCTTTATTTTTAAGAAAGAAATAGGTCTCATGAAAAAATGCTTCAGTCATTTAGAAGCAGAAATTCTCTGTCTGCAGGGCAGGTAGTATACCATAAATGCTCTGCTGATTGTCTTTTCAAAATATCCCATGCTTATTTCTGTGGGGTCAGGTTTTCTGAAAAAACCTGCCAGCTAGCACATCTAGGATGGGGACCTTAATGGCATGTTTTATTGTTCCTCAAATAAACAGACTGACTTGTCAAAATAATTTATCTTTCAAATACTGAAAAGGTATGAATTAAATGTTTTCTACCAGTGGCCTGAGTTTGGATTAGCAAGCTAAATTCAAAAGGTCTTGTTCTGCTGGAAGTCTTCAGATCTACTCATTTCCTGACAAATGCTAGTGAATTTTGTAAGGGAAGTATGTCTTTGTTCTTCTAAAAGAATTCTTTCCCTGATATAGGTGGGAAAACCACAAATTTATCTGTCAAAGAAAATGTCAAAATATGGCCCAGTGCTTTGAAATGAGAGTTGGTTGCAATCTAGCAAAAAGGAAGGATACATATTTTGCAAAGATTATGTGGCAACAATTCCTTTTAACACTGCTGTATTGAGAATCATATGTATTTGTATGCTTATTTGAGGATTTCAGCTATTATTTATGGAAGCTCCTAGAACACCAGAGGTGGAGTGGATGAATTATTTAATTATTTCTGTTTTAATGATGCTGACTAGTATTGCCATGCTTTATAAATACAAACACTAAAGCATATTAATTACAGTGCCTCTAAGTACAGGAGACAGCATAAAATTTAAGCCATTCAAAATACATTCACAGACATTACACAGATATTTTAGTTGGTCTATTTTCTGTAGAGGAAAGAAATAAATAATTCAGGTCTCGTAAGAACAGCTGAAGTGTGCATGTTCAAAGAATCATTCCATTTCCATTTATTCTTCTCCATCTTTTTAGAGAGTCTCATTTTCAAATATTTACAGCATGTTACAGCTCACTAAGGAAAGCACACATTTGACAGTTTTGTCAATATCTCATTTCCACCCCCGCCCCCCCCAAATAACTCAGCATTTCAGTTATTCACTTGCATATTATATCAGGACTTAATAAGAAAAGTTACTCTGTCACATTCCATGCTCCTAAAGTGTTTACCATTTACTAGAACAGATGATTTATTTATCTGAGATTTTACAAAGTTGCTTTTAGCTTCTTTATCCGGCAAGGAAGCATATTCATGAGACCTTCCTGTGTAACATTTTGGATGAAACAGTCATCTTAGTGAATGTGCATACTTATTGAAAGTTAGCATCCATGACATTTATAATCTGAGGAAGATATTAATGCAATAGCAAATCACTTTGTAATTCTTGTTGAAAGAAAAAATATTTTCAGTGCTATCTTCACATGGCATTAACCTCTATGTATGGAAAACATTGTGTTATTACCTGTATTTATTTATTCCATCTTCACATGTGGCTCCTTGTTGGCACTGGTTTATCTCACAGTCATTAATATTCTCCAGGCATGTTTGTCCAGTCCATCCAAGAGCACAGACACAGTGAGATCTTTGGTTGCCTTCATCACGGAAGCAGCTGCCTCCATTTGCACATGCCTGAAGGTGAGAATTACACATATGTAAGAAGAAGCTTTTATCTCTACATGTTTTTCTTTTTTTTCCCCAAGGAGTTTAATTGAACAAACAGATGGTGATAAATAGGGATAACTTAATGCTTTGTCTTGTAATATTATACAAGACATATCCAAGAATGTAAAATCATTAAATCAATATTTCAACTTGTTTTTTAATTGGAAGAAGTCATTTATGATGGAATTTAACAATGACATTTGTCATAACTGACTTTAAAATATGCTTATTTTAGGAGGGGTGACAGTGATCTAGCCTGTTATGTTTCCATTAGAAGAATGATAGAGTAGAACAACTGTCCCACTGCCTTTAAAATCTAGGTATAATTTAATTTAATTTGTGGTTAGGAAAAAAATATTGATTAATCTTAAAATTCTAATCATGATTCTGATTTACCACATATCCAGACCTGAATTCTTTGTATTCCAATGTATACATTACATCTGTGCTCTGAGAAAACCAGAGCCTTCTTTTTTCCGCCTGCAGATATTTAAAAATTAATATATCTAGATAGAAAAAGGTTTTTTTTTTTTTAGCTTTTATTTGATAACATTACTTACTGAAATAATTTTTCATGTGTGTTTCAAAAGTTACAGAAAGTTCGAAGTATGAATGCACCCTCTTTCCTTAATGTATTTTACTTTTAAGGTCCATTTTCATTTCCATGATGATTTTGCCAGTGTAAAAATGGATAACTACATTTTCATTTCAAAGCAATTAAGACCTCTCCTTCTAATCAGTTGGTTTCTAAAGAAAATGGTGTATCGAAGATGAGCTAATGCACTAGTACTTCAGTTTGATTGAGTCTGAATCTCTTCAAAATGTCATTAAAATTTGTAATAATAACAGTTCTTGCCAGAAATCCTCTAATATTCATTTGTCTTTAAGTTTTAAATTGACCTTAAAATTGAAAGTTTTTGCTATGCTCTCAGTACAAAATTTTAGAATTATCTTAGGGTCCTTTCCCAGTAGGACTTCTTCTTTAAGAAAAGAACTGCTCAGTGTAAATGCAGAGAAAACTCCTGTGCATAGTTTTGGAAATATTCCCTTTTTTGATTTTTATGTATCTTGCTACCTCTTATTTAAACATTTCTCAGGGATTTTGTCCTGAGGCTTACTGTTTTCTCAGAATTCGAATAAGCCAAATAAGCTTATACTCAAAACTAGGTAACAACTGGTTTAGTTGCCAATATTCTTTTATCAAGCTATTTTACCCATTGATATTTCTATGTACCTGGTCTGGGATAACATTAGTATTTACTTTCACAGCCTGTGAAAGATGGCATGTGAGCAAAAATTAAGCTCTGATGTGGGTACATTCAACTCCCACAGGTTTAGTTGTGAGTTGTTTTTACTTATGCATGGATTGGTTGTGGTCTTTCAAGATTTCCTCCATATCAAAAGCACGATCCTATAAATTTATGCACCATAAATTTATAAGATCTGAGTGAGTTCACTGGGTCCATTGTAGGACTGGGACTTGCGAGAAGTTAAACAGCAGAACCAAATCACAAACTTGTGAACAGTGTTTTTAAGTCCTAAGGATTTTTTTTTTCAAATGTATCAGAAAGCTAGGCCTTATACTAACAGATTTTTAACACAATTCATCTAGAAAAACCTTACAAAATTGAGACTAAAGTTGTATTTCAGTATTACCACAGTATGATATTCATTATATTCTTATGTTGCTCTAATGCTTTTTACTCTAAAGAAATATGCTATCCTTTAAGATATCAGTGCAATCCTAAGCAACTTTAAATTTAAATTTAAACTATAGAAGGCATTTTTAGCGTCATATCAAATTAGTAGTTTTCTCTATCAGGTAGATTTTTAGTTCTGCTGTAAAATTAATTCCCTATCAGTTTAAATGTTGAAAACTCTGAGTCAGAAAGATAAAGAATTTTATAAGAAATTAAGGCTAAATACATTTATTAATGTATTTCTAAAATCAAATTAAAGACCTCTACATTGTAGTTTTCTAAAGTTTCCACCTGCAGATTTGTTTTGCACTTTTTTATACAAGAGATACTGTTAAATTTCTCTTAAAATAAACAAACAAGCTGTCTTTTGGAAAAAGTGGATTTCTCCCATCAATCAGCTCTTTCTTATTCCTAAAGTAAATCTTCCCCTTAATTAGGATTAAACAAAAATTAATGATTTAACAGACCATAAACAAAGACTGTACTGGCCAGTCTGAGCATCACACTTTTCTCTACTGCGTGTACTCTAAAACAAATGTGCCTTATAATATAGTCATGATAAAACATAAGAAGAATCACTTCCTTCTAATATCAAACAAGAAATGTTGTTATAGCAAGGAAAGATAATTACTCCCTCGACAGTTACATTTTCTTCTTCTCTTTTCTTCACTTTGCAGTAATCAAGGGAAGTGCTATATGCCTGTCTCTCTTCTTTAGATATCATGTATTGCCCATTGCTGGAGGCAGGAAACTGAGCTAGAAGAATCTCATCCAGTCCAATGATTATTTCATAACACTTCTTCCAGCTTGCTTTTCCTCAAATTCTTTGCAGTTTGAATGAAAGTGTATTTCTTTTTATATTTCAGACATATCACATTACTACAGACTTCAGGCATTGTTACTGCAAATCCAATTGTATCTGGATATTCAAAATCTTTCAAAACTGTAATTTCAGTTTATCTGCCCTATGTTCTTCCCTGAACTGGTTGTACCCTGAGCAAGTAGATAAAATATTTTTCTTTTAAATAATACCCCCCCACCAAAACAAAAAAAAAACAGAATTTCAAGAAATATTTGCTGGAAAGATCAGAACAAATTATGAAAATCAGAAATGGAAAAATTTAATGGGTACTAAGCACTTTGCTTAATTTAACTTCTTGCAGATTTAACTTATACCTACATTTTAGATGCTATTGAATAATTTCTTGTGCGGCAAATGCTTGAGTCCCTTACATTGTCTCTGAGCAGAATCTGATGCTTTTAATGGCCTCTAGAGTATGAGTTAGACCTCCTTATTTAGAGAGACTCAATTCCACTATGTTTCCTTTTATTCTATTCTGCTACTCTTGCTCCTGACAATGAAGTATTATTTGATCCAGTCTATAAGTGTATCAGGTATTATAAACTCAGTTTCTAAACAGCACATAGAGAACTATAAAGAAAATAATACATTTTTACAGAGGGCTGTATTGCTTAGTATCCAAAACCATACCTGCATTGCTACTGGTGCTACTAATTGATGAGTCATTGATTTTCTTAATATGGAGATTGATTCTACACTACAACCCCAAGTTTCAAGAACATTATCTGTCCTTTGCAAAATGTACACACTGAATTACATTCTACTTTTCCAGATCATTTCTCCAGTTTCTTAGTATCACTTTGAATTCTAGTATTTTAATGTCAGAAGCTGGCTTCAGATTCAGTTTTATTAAGTGTAATCTATTCCATCATTCAGAAAGAAAATATTGAATGGAAATGGAAGCAGGTCAGGGCCTTGTAGAACACTACTTAATACATTCTTCCTTTGGGCCAGGAAACTACTGTTAACTACTGAGTATGATTATCTTAGCTGCTCTGCATCAAGCCAGAACAGATGCATTGTTTCACCAGCTTGCTTATGAGGATACTATGTGAGAAAAAGCTTTTCACTTTTCTTACTCCTATTCTTGTTACAGAAGGAAATTAAATTAGCTTGAAATGATTCACTCCTGGCAGTTCTTGGCTACCACCCCTCCCTTTCCTTTCTCTTACTTTCTTACAAATAACATTTTTGTTCCACATTTTTCTTCAGAAATTTTAAATGGATTGATTATCATTCCAGTTTCCTTTAAGTAAGTAAAGAAGGTATTTATTTCTGAATATATGTATGTATATATGCATTTTAGATATATAAGTAATGTTTGACTTTTCCTAATTTTCCTATCTCAGTTATCTTGTGTAAGTTCTCAAAGATGGACAATTAGCAGTTTAAGGACTACCTCCACCGATTTTTAGGATGAAGTTCCCTAGAACAATCTTCTATTAAATTATAAAAGTATCCTCTCTCTTGTTTGAATGTTGAAAAGTTTACCTTAAACCGACAAGAGATGTCTTGAAAACACAGTCAAGATTTGAGGCCCATAAGTCTCTCTTTGGGCATAAGTTCACTAAACAGATTGACAGAAATACGCACACACACACACACACAAATTGTTTCCATTAAATCATATCAAATCTGTTTAACTCAAACTATCAGCGTAGTATCTGCAATATGTCAGAACTGCAAAGTCAACCTCTAATCTAAAAGTCAAGCTGCATTTTTCTGGCATGTGCATCACCAGTAACAAAGATTTGCTGAGAAGAGAATTATTTGCAGGGACAGCTTGGAGGTTAATTGGAAAAGTTTTATTGACAAATTTGTGGCTTTCAAGATTTTTAAGTGCTTCTTTCCTCCTTCACTTCGTAATTCAAAAGTAACATGTAGAAGAAAGCTTCATACTTATGTTACATTTTGACCAATATTAAGAGCAAATAAACAGAGGTTTTCCAACCACCTTGGACTAGAAAAGTTTTTAGCTTCAAAGGGCAAAGTACTCATTTACATGAAACCATCTTTTTATTAAATTTGAGACACTTAAATTGCAGTGTAAGAGGCATTACATTAAATAACAAATAAGTCCTAAATCTTAACTTTTTATTTCTCTAAATTATCACCTCCATTAGTGACCTCACAAATATAATGGTTTGTAGTATTATTCAATAAAACTAGCTATGATAAATCAGAAGTATATCTTCGTAAATTGCTGCAGTAGAAAGAACAGAAAATATTAATGAAATCCTCTCCAAAGGAGTATAATATATCAAGCTCAAAGAAAACAACATGAGCATCCATACTTTATTTATACCACTGTTGCGTGATTGATGTGATTGCCTCACTTTTACAGATCAAGAAATTGTGCCCCAGAGTTTGCATAAAGTAGAACAGCATTCCAATATCAGGACCAGGACAACCTCTCTAAACAGCAGCCTCTCTAAACACTGAATAAGCTATGCATTGAGCAAGCAGATATTCTCATACAGAAGATGGGAACTGTGATCCTAACTGTGCATACAACAGGGTAGCTTGGGATCATTCAGCTCATAAAGAGAGAAAACAACTTTTAAATAAATTGTTCAAGTGGATCTCAATAATCCAGCTGGCCGTGACTGTAAAAGGAAATCAGGAGTTTTGAAATGGCAACTGAAAGGACTCATTTGGACCTCTTTTACAATGCCAAACATTCTGTTTCCTGAGGTAAACTCAGTTTACACATCACAGAATCACAGAATCACAGAATGGTTGAGGTTGGAAGGGATCTCTAGAGATCATCTAGTCCAACCCCCCTGATCAAGCAGGGTCACCTGGAGCACCTGACTCAGGATCGTGTCCAGACAGCTTTTTAATATCGCCAAGGATGGAGGCTCTACAGCATCTCTGGGTAACCTGTTCCAGTGCTCAGTCACCCTCACAGGAAAAAAGCTTTTCCCTCATGTTCAGGCAGAAATTCCTGTGTTTCAGTTTGTGCCCRTTGCCTCKYGTCCTGTCACTGGGCACCACTGAAAAGAGTCTGGCCCCATCCTCTTGACACCCTCCCTTCAGATATTTGTATACATTGATAAGATCCCGCCTCAGTCTTCTCTTCTCCAGGCTGAACAGGCCCAGCTCACTCAGCCTTTCCTCATAGGAGAGATGCTCCAGTCCCCTAATCATCTTTGTAGCCCTTCGCTGGACTTGCTCCAGTAGTGCCACATCCCTCTTGTACTGGGGAGCCCAGAACTGGACACAGTACTCYAGATRKGGCCTCACCAGGGCTGAGTAGAGGGGGAGAATCACCTCCCTTGACCTGCTGGCAACACTCTTCCTGATGCACCCCAGGAGACCATTGGCCTTCTTGGCCACAAGGGCACATTGCTGCCTCATGCTTAACTTGGTGTCCACCAGCACTCCCAGGTCCTTCTCCGCAGAGCTGCTTTTCAGCAGGTCAACCCCCAGCCTGTACTGGTGCCTGGGGTTATTCCTCCCTAGGTGCAGGACCCTGCACTTGCCTTTGTGGAACTTCAGGAGGTTCCTCTCCACCCAGCTCTCCAGCCTGTCCAGGTCTCTCTGAATGGCAGCACAGCCTTCTGGGGTATCAGCCACTCCTCCCAGTTTTGTATCATCAGCAAACGTGCTGAGGGTGCACTCTGTCCCYTCATCCASRTCACTGATGAATAACTGAGCAATAYGGGACCCAGTATTGACCCCTGGGGGACACTGCTAGCTACAGGCCTCCAACTAGACTCTGCGCCACTGATCACAACCCTCTGAGCTCTGCCATTCAGCCAGTCCTCAAGCCACCTCACTGTCCACTCATCTAGCCCACACTTCCTGAGCTTGTCTATGAGGATGTTATGGGAGACAGGGTCAAAAGCCTTGCTGAAGTCAAGGTAGACAACATCCACTGCTCTCCCCTCTTCTACCCAGCTAGTCATTCCATCATAGAAGGCTATNCAGTATTGACCCCTGGGGGACACTGCTAGCTACAGGCCTCCAACTAGACTCTGCGCCACTGATCACAACCCTCTGAGCTCTGCCATTCAGCCAGTTCTCAAGCCACCTCACTGTCCACTCATCTAGCCCACACTTCCTGAGCTTGTCTATGAGGATGTTATGGGAGACAGGGTCAAAAGCCTTGCTGAAGTCAAGGTAGACAACATCCACTGCTCTCCCCTCATCTACCCAGCCAGTCATTCCATCAGAGAAGGCTATCAGATTGGTTAAGCATGATCTCCCCTTGGTGAAGCCMTGCTGACTACTCCTGATCACCTTCTTTTCCYCCACATGCTTGGAGATGGCCTCCAGGATGAGCTGCTCCATCACCTTTCCAGGGAYGGAGGTGAGGCTGACTGGCCTGTCGTTCCCTGCGTCCTCCTTCTTGCCCTTTTTGAAGACTGGAGTGACATTGGCTTTCTTCCAGTCTTCAGGCACCTCTCCTGTTCTCCATGACCTTTCAAAGATGATGGACAGTGGCCTAGCAATAACGTCCRCCARCTCCCWCAGCACTCGTGGGTGCATCCCATCAGGGCCCATGGATTTGTGGGTGTCAAGTTTGCTTAAATGATCTCTAACCTGATCTTCCTCGACCAAGGGAAAGTCTCCCTTTCTTCAGACTTTCTCCCTGGTCTCTAGGGTCTGGGGTTTCTGAGGGCTGGTCTTAGCAGTAAAGACTGAAGCAAAGAAGGCATTCAGTATCTCTGCCTTCTCTGTATCCTTCGTCACCAGGGCACCCGCCCCATTCAGTAGTGGTCCCACATTTTCCCTCGTCTTCCTTTTGTTACTGAGGTAAAGAAGCCCTTCTTGCTGTCCTTGACATCCCTTGCCAGATTCAACTCCACATGGGCCTTGGCCTTCCTAGTCTCATCCCTGCATACCCGGACGCTGTTCCTATATACCTCCCAAGTGGCCTGTCACTGCTTCCACCTTCTGTGCACTTCCTTCTTATGTTTGAGTTTTGCCAGGAGCTCCTGGTTCATCCATGCGGGTCTTGTGGCCTTTTTGCTTGACTTCCTGCTCATAGGGATGCTCTGATCTTGAGGTTGGAAGAAGTGATCCTTGAATATTAACCAGCTCTGTACATTCTTTTGTAAGTTCCATTCAGAGGAATGAGAAAACTTAACTCAGTCACCATATTACTAGTACAATTTTAATTCTTGAAAGTCATGCTTAGAGAAAGGCACACACCTAGGGATGAAGTTTACAGTGATGAAGTTTATTTTGGATTTAGTAGCTCCTGCAAAGATGTCAGTTTGTAACTGTTACTTAATATGATCTCTAATGGAATAGAAAATGAAAGAGGTATTCATCAGCCAATAGGAATTTTTAAAAGCTTTTACTATACAAAAGCTTGGATGAAGACAGGATTTATAGCCAGCTTGAGTCTTGTCAAGTTATTGACATCATCCAGGAGAGGAAGAATTCACAGATCTGGTGAGAACAGATATCCTGTCTGAACTACTTATTTCCCAGGACCAGATTAAAAGAGTTTAGTTATCTAAAGATCTAGACAGACACTGAGAGGACTTTTCAGAAATGGTTCAGCTTCTAACTCATATGGGAATTAGTTTCAGACACACCAAATTGATGCCCACTAAGTGCCTCTGTTTATATTTTATAAGTAAAAGTAAAATAAAACAGAAAGGGAAAATACTTTTAAACTCCTATGATTCCCTTTGAAAAACAACAAACATTGGCTAACATCTTGAAGGTCCCATACCTATTGCTACTATTTCAAAACTTTTTTTAGGAAATGCTAATAGAACCTATGATTTTGTAAGCTTGTGAGGTAAGATATTGCTTTCTGCTAATAGTATTCTGAAAAACTAGCATTTTGAGGAAGAGGTATAACTGCTTCATAGGCCTCAGCCAATGCTAGTAAAAATAAGCACAGGTCTTAGGATGCCTCTACATTTGTGTTAATTTGGGTTGGAAGTGGGCTTTTGAAGTGTATCTCTCAGTTGTACCCACTTCCTGCTCTTGGATCACACTTCTGAGTGATCTCAGAGGATGCAAACTAGATTTCTTCAGGATGAAACTAACCACAAGTTTCATTTCAGGAACACACCTAAGATGTTCCAACCAGCAATAGGCACTCAGTCCATGGGACCAGTCTAGAGGTATTCTAAAAGAAAATCCCTAAAATGCATCCAGTCCAGACTTGTGATCTTTAGCAGAAACTGTTTCTCTCTACTGATTTTCTCTTGTGCTGCACAACTTACTAATGTAGACACAGACCTAATGATGAGTGAGGGTGCTGTACTTGAAATTTTATGTGAAATACTCACATTTTATGTTCCTGGCAACTGACAGCACAGTATTAAGGTTACATTTGGTAACAGTGCTTACCAGACCTACTGTTTCCTCTCTTACACTTTAGTCTACATACAGCCATTCAACTGTCTGTACAAAGTACAATAGTTCAGCATAGGAAATAACATATAATGTTAAATCAATATTCTATCCCAATAAAATCTTCTTCCAAGGAAAAAGATTGAAATAAACAGTAATATCGCTCTGACAGAATGTTTCCCTTTGTTATTAACAAAAGTTTAACAGCCTATGAAGCATTTACATTGATAGCACTTTAAAGCTATGGTATGATCACTGTTTCTGCAAAACTGAACCGTTATTACCTATGCAAATGTTTTGATCATACCAAAACTTCTCTATCATTGTGTCTAGACTGACGTCTGCCAGGAGATTTCCAAAATTACTTGCTACCTTCTGTTGACAACTTTGCGAGGGTAGAGCCACAAGCTATGAAAACCAGCTCTGTTCTGTGGACATCATGTTGATCTCTACTGAGGAACAGCTTTGAGGTGTGACAGCTGACAGCCTGTAGTCAGCAAAAAACTAAATTAATTTGGAAAATCAAAAATATATAGCTAGTTCACTAATTGAATGACAAATTAAAGCCAGAGATCAGAGCTACCAGCTTTGATCACTATTTTGATATGAATGAAAAATACTTCAGATAGTATACCTCTTCTTAGCTGACCCCTAACCTACACTGTCCAAGGATGTCTTCAATTCTTCTGTTAGCAAAAGAATTAAACTCAGCTAACTCACTGAACCTGTTTTTCCACTGAATTGTCCTGACTTTCTGTAATAAAAGTAAGCATTAAACTTGTGTAACACAATATAGAACTAAGTCTCTTTTTTTTGATAAATATTTAATTTTCTGATTAACCCATTAGTCTATTCCTTTAGTTATATGGGTTGCACCCAGAGGATCTTAAGAGTCATGCTTCCTCTCTTGTCTACTCAATCTATGCCTAGTATGCTGGATTACAGTTACTTATTACCATTACTGCTATCAATTCTCTGTGCATTCCTTGCTAATAAAAATGTTGGATTTTGTAACATATATCCTATATTCTACTGGGACAATGATATTTTCTTTATTTTTTGTGACATCATCCTGAGTAGGTAAGAGGAGAAAAGGTATTATAATATCAGTGGCTACATTCTGTCTTATTGGAAGTCATTAATTTAAAGAGGCCGGAAATGTGATTTATTTTGAGGTCCTTCATAATTCTAGGTATAAGGCAGGCAGACATTTCCTAGTTACAAATTTAAGATTAGATTTCGAATCCTAACAGGAGATATCTCCTGTTTTAATGGACTAAGATTTCTTTATTTATTTGTATTTGTTTTAAAGAAAAATAAACTTAATGACTTAAAAGTGTTGTGCCAGGAGAAAAGCATTAGTACTATTATATGTTTATAAAAAGAGACAACAATTACCAATGACTTAATTCTTTGCATTGTTATTAAGAAAACATTAAAAATACTAGCATTCTTTTCAGTCTATTGTCCTGGATACACAAACGGAGATAAAACAGTTCACCATATCTGAGGTACCATTGAAAATAGAAAAGAAATGAAAGAACAATGTAAAAATATGTACTAATTTTCCAGCTATAAAGAATAAATAATGGATTAAATGCTGAATGAATGATATAATTTACTTACTAATAGAAAAATTTAATCTCACTTACATTATTATTTACACTACTTCAAAAAGAATTCAAATATTCATTTGTTTGAATAAGGCCATTATTTTTTCAGTAAGCGAATGATATTACTTTAATGATCTCTGGGCTAAGTTAACAAATAAAACCCAATTGTATCATATCCTTTATTTTAGTTTTTATTCCCTTTCCCATAAGAAAATCTAGTACTTATTCACATTATGGCCAAACTAAGTGCCTCATGTAGTAGGTATATATGTAAATACATGTGTTTGTATACATACATATATATATATGTATATATATAGTCCACATGAAATGTATGATGGTCTATGTAACGTTTATGTGAATAAATTAGATATGTCTGAAGGCTTTTAAGCAAATATTACAGTAAAATGTTTTAGTAGCTCCCATCAGCATTCTTGGCACAGCATCAATTCCCATCCTAACTAGCCATAATGGTTATTGCATCATTATAGTATTATGCCATGTACAGTAAATTTGCACTCAGTATGGCACTTTAAATCATAAAAATGTTAAAATTTACCAGATGCTGAACAATTTAAATATAAAATATAATAAATATATTATTTAAATATAAAACTTTGAGGCAGTAAGTATTTCTGTGTCACATTTCATATTTCATTGGTGAGTATGTACCCGTGGACTTCAAGGTGACATAAATGTTGGTTGCTTCTTTGTAAACGCATTGCCTGCTCTGCATAGTATATTCTTATGGTGAATATATTTCAGTAAAAGAATTGATTAAGCCTTTGAAACACTGGTTATCATGTTTGAGCAGCTGTTTGAAAGGGGTATATAGCATTGTGTACATAGCTTTTTAAATAACTATCATTTTGAAAAAAATGCCACAGTATTTTACTTTATCTGGTACCAAAATCTCAATAATTCCAGGACCTGTATCTGTAGTCCCCCCGATGTAAATTAATCTTACCCAAACCAGTAATATAATTGAATGGGACACTTAATGGAAACAAGAAGGACGCAACAAATAAAGTTCTTAAAGACATCTGAGTGCAAAATGGATGCTATTTTGGCCTCAGCATTATCAGTATCTAAAGCATTGATTTCTGAAATATTTTGAATACATGAAAATCAAATTCAGTACTGTATTTGTGAATACTTTAGTAACTTGCAAGGAGAATTTTGGGTTTTGTAACTTCTCAGCATTTTCAGCTGGCATTGCAGTACAGTCTATCTTGCTTAAGTTTTTTTTTGTTTGGTCGATTATGGTCTTTAGTCTGGTTTTCAATGGAAATGAGGCTTTTGTCATCAGACTTTCTGTGCCCTGATGCATCATCAGCCATTTCTCTAATACTTTCAAACACATCAGAACATTTCAAGCAAATCTTGCCTTACGTTCTTACAAGTTTCACAACATAGCATCAGCAAGTAGGGGACAGAAGGAGACATCAGTGAGTAAACCTTCAAAGAGTAAGACAGGCAGAGCTCAGATATTATACAGTTTGTCTGACAATGACTAGATTAGTCACATCATGCACTCTTGGATGTATGTGTTACACAAGAGAGAGGAAGGATAGCATAAAAATAGAATTAGTATAAATACAGTGTTAAGGAAACTCATAGGAAATGAGGTTTCATCCGCTCACAGCCTGTAGAATAACTTGTTTGATTTCCAGAAAGCACTAGGGTGAATATATCACTTTATCCTACCTCTGTGTTTCCAATACATGGTGATAAACATGTGTAATTAAATCCATGAGATTTATCCATACATAGTGCTCCTAGGGCACAGCTTATATTGTAGAGTAGGCAGGCGTCAATATCCAGTTCACATCTTTCACCTTCAAAACCTGCACCACAAAGAGAATGTTTAATCACAGTTCATTCATGTATATTGACATTGTGTCTACTCATGATGTTAGCAGTTAACACCAGTCTACTAGAGTAATTTGGCAATTTTATTTCCTAAATAAAGCAAAAAAAAGAGATTCTTCATAAAAATATTTATTGCATATTACTGAGATATATTGCCATTTTTACATAATGAGATTCAACTTAACTATTTCGATTACATTTCTTTGTGCTGTTCAGTATATACAATAAATTGCCAATGACTCACCTACAGGGCAGGTGCATTTATAATGGTCTTCATAGTTAACACATGTTCCTCCATTTTCACATGAGTTGGAACCACAGTTATCAACTTGAACCTCGCAAAATTCTCCTAGGGGATAAAAAAATCCTAAAAAGGTTAACAATGAAAATTACGTTCTTAAAATTTGAACTGAAGCATATTAATAATATTGGTGAAATAGATAATGTTTTAAACAATCTTTCTGGAATATTGGTTAGAACTTAAAAACCTTGTGTGCAAGGCTCCAGACAACTTTAGCTCCCTTTATATGAGAATGTCTCGGGGCCTTAAAGAAAAGGTCAGTACAAACTCTGCCATGCAGACAGATCCCTATCAGTATTAAAGACCAATTTTAGATTGGGGCCCAAATGGGGAGGATTTTCACTGGAAGTAATTATCTGAAATGGACATAATACCCTTGCATTTTCTTCTTCTTTTTTTGCTGTTGCACAGGTCAACCCTGATCTCTACTCATGATTGATTTGATTCTATTATATATATATTTCTTTATCTCTTTTCTGGGCTCCATTTTGGCTAGGAAAAAAGTAGTCTACATTTGTCTAAGTTAACCCTTGGTGTCATGCCACTAGACAATTACTTGCTCCTTTTTTTTAATCAGACAATATATTTTGTAAATTTTTTTGTAAAAGTTAATAGTATTCTATTTGAAATTCTTCATATGGCAGAAACTTTCATTTTTACTTCAAACTGTGATTTTTTTTTTGATTTTTAATCAGCTGTCTTTATGATCTAAAGCCAAAGACTTCAAGAGAACATGAACTAATGGTATGAAATTTGTTAATATAAAGAAGAAAATTGTATCTTTTGATAAGCTGGGATGGAGGGTCAAACTAGGACTTCAAGTTTACTTTTTATGGACTTCTATAAATGTAAGCAGGAATATACTTATTAAAGCCTCAATGCTTTGATTTCGGGGCCAAAAATCTCTATCTTGGGCCAATAGGTGCTGAAGTACATACACAGGAGTACATTTTACCATAAGTTATAAAGCTTACTGACTTAAAAAGATTAAAATGAAAATACAAAGTGTGGGATTGCTGTGAAATTTTTAAAAATATAGGAAATAGGACATTAGATACTTCTTGCTGTTTGTTATTATAATGCAATATGTAACATTACATGGGCATCTATGGACAACTGGATCATACATTTACAGTATTCTGATTTGCTCACTTTGTCTTGACATTAATGGTAACTAAATGTATCCATATCTTTGGGGAGATACCATTATGATTAATATTTTTATAAGGTATGCTGTGAGCCAGCACCAGAGTTATAAAATGTGGCTGTGTGTGATATGGATTGGCAAAAAGAAATGCTAAACAATATATAGATGTTTCACTGGGAAATCAACTGAATGTATCTAGCAAGTTATGCTATCTTTTAGGAAATGTTGGAGTTTCTTTTCTTAAAGACTGGAAGGTAAAACTGAAGAAAAAAAAGCTGGGAAAAAACCTTAAACTCCACTTTAATATAGATTTTGAATACATTTTTCTTATTTATTCATTAAGGTGGAACTGAGAACATTGTCTTGTCCAAGATACCCTTATGAATAAATTTTAGTACAATCAGATGGGCTTAAGGAATTATTTTGGGATAAATCTGGAATTGTTATAGTGGCTGACTCCTTTTAGCAAACTTTACAACTTTTCATTGCCACAATGAGGTCAAGAAAAACTAGTAACTCCAAACTGTTATAAAATTTATTAGAATCTGAATACTGCTGAGAAATGCATAATTTATGGTATTAAGATCTGATTAAGTGTTAAATGGATGTCAGGAGAGATCTCCACAGTAATCCACTTAGCTTTTAATGCCTAATTATCACTTCATAGAGAGTGAGGGCTGAATAATTGAGAACTGCAATACTTAAAGAACTCAAACAAGATTTTTGCATGAAATTAAGCATGTTATTCTTCTATCAGGAGTAAGTTCAGCAGGTATAAGCAACAAAGAAGAAATAAAGAAATTACACAACGTAAGAGGGAAGGAAAATATTTTGGTTGAAGAGTTTACTGCTCCACTGTTTGTTTTTCAAACTTCTGCTGAAAGGAGGTCCAGTTAGAGCAGGTTGCTCAAGGTCTTGTTCAGTCAAATTTTGAATATCTACATGGATGAAGACTGTACCACTTCTCTGGGCAACCTGTTCCAACGTTTGACTGTCTTTGTGATAAAAGTTTCTCCTTATATGCAATCAGAACTGAGTCTATTACTGCTCGTCCTTTCACTGTGGACCTCTGAGAAGATCCTGGCTCCATCTTCTATATTCCCCTTAGTTAGCTGTGGACAGCGAGAAGACCTCCCTTTAGCCTTCTCTTCCTCATGCTGAACAATTCTGGGTCTTTCAGCCTCTCCTTGTATGTCATGTTCTCCATGTCTCCTGACCATTTTGGTGGCCTTCCCCTGGACTCACGCCAGTCTGTCAATGTCTTTCTTGTACTGGGGAGACCCAAACTCTACACAGTGCTTCAGATATCTCTCGCAAGTGCCAAATAGGGGGGGAAGAATCACTTTCCTAGACCTGTTGTCTATACTCTTGCTAAGGCAGCCCAGGATATGATTGCTGCCTTTGCCACAAGGACACATGGGTGGGTCATGTTCACCTTGTCCACCAGGACCCTGAGGTCCTTTTCTGCCAAGCTGCTTTCTAGGCAGTGAGCTCCCAGCCTGACGTGTTCCATGGGGTTATTCTGTCCTGATTGCAACACTTTATGTTTGCCTTTCATGAGTTCCCTGCCAGCCCATTACTCAGCCTGTTCAGGTTCCTCTGGAGAGCAGCCCTGTCCTCCAGTGTATCAGCTGCTCTCCCCAACTTGGTATCATCCATAGACTTACTGGGAACACACTTCATTCCGTCATCCACATTGTTAATAAAGGCACTAAACAATAATGGATCATGTGTCAATTCCAGAAGGATAGCAATGGTAACCAGCCACCAGCTGGACATTGTACTGCTAATCACCACTCTTTGAGACTGACAATTCAGCCACTTTCCCACCTGCCTTTCCATACACTTATTGACTCCATATCTCATCAATTTAGCTGAAAGGATACTATGCAAGAAAGTGCCAAAATCCCTGCTAATGTCAAGGATTCCTGTTCTCCCCTTAATCCACAGAGCTGGTCATCTTATCAYAGAAGGCTATCAGGTTAGTCAGGCACCATCTCCCCTTGGTAAATCCATATGGGCTGTATCCAGTCACCTTCTTGTCCTTTATGTGCTTGGAGATGCCTTCAAGGAGGACTTGGCTCATAACCTTCCCAGGAACTGAGATGAGGCTGATGGCCTGTACTTCACCTGAATCCTCCTTCTTGCCCTTCTTGAAGATGGGGTTGACAATTGTCTTTATTCAGTCAACAGGGATCTCACTGGACTGCCATGACTTTTCAAAGAAGATACAATGCCTGTTGATGGCTAGGTCCCTCAGTACCCTTGGATCCTCTCTTCTGGTACTGTGGACTTTTACAAGTCCAATGTACTTATGTGCTCCCTGACAGTATCTTCCTTGACTGTGGGTAATGCTACATTCCCAGAGACTCTGCTATAGTTCTGGAGTGAACTGAGAGGCACCTGATGGCAGACCTTACCAGTGAAAACAGGTATAAAATGCATTTTACTTGTCACTGGGTCCCCTGCCCCACCGAGCACAGGGCCTTCATTTTCCTTGGCTTTTCTTTTGCTACCAGTGTACTTACAGAAGACCACCTTCTTGTCTGCCACATCCCTTGCTAGTTTCAGCTCCAGCTGGGCTTTAGCTTTCTTAACTCCATCCACACACACTCAGGACATGTCTCTATATTTCTCCCAAGTAGCTCATCTCCACTTCCACTTTCTGTGTACTTCCCTTTTGCATTTTAGCTCAGTCAGCAGTTTCCTATTCATCCATGCTGGTCTTTTGACACACCTGCTTGACTCTCTAAACATTGGAATGGACTACTCTTGTGCTTTTAGGAGGTTGTCCCTGAAGATCAACCATATGTCCTGGCTCCCTTTGCCCTACAGGGTAGTATCCCATGATCCTGCGACATGTCACCCATGTGACATTTAACTGGCTCATCAACAGTTTGACAGCAACGTTTTGCATATTCCAGCCACTCCTTTGCACAGAGTGCAAATCCTCCTTTTCACCTTCCAGTTCTGTCTTTCCTAAAAAGCTTGGATCCATTCATCTCAATCATGGGAACTATCCCACAGTACCTCTGAAATCTCAGAGAGGTCACAGCTCTGCAACGGTGCATGGATTTCTAATTCCTCCTGTTTGTTTCCCATGTGGCTTGCATTTGTATATAGGCACTTGAGATGGACCCCCAGATGTGCTGCTTTCACAAGGGGAGTGTAAGATTGTGTTGGCCCCTAGCTGCTTCCTCACTATCCTTTCACCTGAATGTAGGTGAAAGCTTTCCCAGGCCTTTCCAAGAAATAGACTTGAATGCATTATCAATCACTGGATGGCCAAAACTCCCAACATAAATAATTTCTAATTCAATGTCTTTGTACAATTCCTTGTAAATAGGTGTACTGAATTTTCAAGGCCTCAGGACTGTGGCTTGTCAGGCTGGCTCTGCCTGACCTTTTCTTGTCCTGCCTGCAACTTTGTTTTACTCGGTGTAGCTGTGACAGCAACATCTCTAATTGATCAGGTGTCTACGGCTAATTGGTTTTACTTTTATTTATCTTTGTGTAGTACAACCATAGTTCTATATAAATAGCAGTAAGATAGCAGTAACAAGCAGTTATTTTATGTAGAATGAGATATTTGCGACTCTAAAACAATGATGTAGTGTAGAGAAGTACAGGTGGGGATGAAAGCAGAGGCCTTGACAACTAGAGACATAGAACATGGCATAGAGGAGTATGGGTATGGGATGGTAAGAGATGCAGCACAGGCTGGCACTGGAGATGCCACATGTATACAACACACCAATGGTCAGTTAAAGAAATGCAGACCTGGAGCTGGACAAAGCTGGTCTTAGGGGTAATGAAGAGAACAAAGAAATAGTATTTAACATGCATAAAAGCCACCATATACAATAAATTCAGACATAACATGGAGCTGCAGGCCAATGAAAAAAGATAAAGGTGTAAAAGCATGTTAGCAAACATAAAAAATGACCTGAAGCAGATCCTACAAAGAAGAAACCATCAAGATGAACATCATATTCCTCCTGACAAAGGACTCCAGATGCTGACAACTCACCATAACACCCCCCCACCACAACCACTATCACCACCAGAACAAAACCACCAACCTTAGGAGCCAGAGGAGCAAGGGAAGGGTGAGCATAACATCAGCAAAGGGATAGAAACTAAGAAGTGAGTGCATAAGAATTTTAAGTGCATTATTATTAGGTGAATGCAGCCAGGGAAGTGCGCATGGGATGTGGCTATGGAGGATCCTCTTGTACCCCTCCTGGGAAACCTGCATGCTCAATCACCTCGCTGAAATGCCTGTACACCAATGCACGCAGCATGGGGAACAAACAGGAAGAACTAGAGATCTGTGT
>NW_020450897.1:334303-392311 GCF_003343035.1 Apteryx rowi | reverse complement strand
TGATTCTCCCCCTCTACTCAGCCCTGGTGAGGCCCCATCTGGAGTACTGTGTCCAGTTCTGGGCTCCCCAGTACAAGAGGGATGTGGCACTACTGGAGCAAGTCCAGCGAAGGGCTACAAAGATGATTAGGGGACTGGAGCATCTCTCCTATGAGGAAAGGCTGAGAGAGCTGGGCCTGTTCAGCCTGGAGAGGAGAGGACTGAGAGGGGATCTTATCAATGTATACAGATATCTAAAGGGAGGGTGTCAAGAGGATGGAGCCAGACTCTTTTCAGTGGTGCCCAGCAACAGGACGCGAGGCAACGGGCACAAACTGAAACACAGACAGTTCCATCTGAACATGAGAAAATACTTTTTCACTGTGAGGGTGACAGAGCCCTGGAACAGGTTGCCCAGAGAGGTTGTGGAGTCTCCTTCTCTGGAGATATTCAAAACCCGCCTGGACGCGATCCTGTGCAACGTGCTCTAGGTGACCCTGCTTGAGCAGGGGGGTTGGACTAGATGATCTCCAGAGGTCCCTTCCAACCTCAACCATTCTGTGATTCTGTGATTCTGTGATTATTCTTCCCTTTTCTGTAACATGGACTCATGTAACATCTGGACTCATAATGACTGGATTGTTAAAATTCCAATTAGACTAACAACAATTTCTTGGTCTTATATATAAGGTATGCTTCCTCTTTGCCCATAAACAAGATTTTGAGCACAAGACCAATTAGAGATGTACATACTAGTAAGTCTGATTTTACTGAATAACTACCTGAAAGTCCTTATACAGAATATAGCTAGCAGTTTCTTCTAATACGACATAGTGCAGAAAAATCAGCACTTCTAATAAGAGAGATTCAATTTAACCGAACCAAATATTTTAAGCTCTAAAATCAAAATCTGCATTCCTTAGGACTTAAACTGCACTTGCAGTTGTTACAGTTTTAGTTTTACATGGTCTACTTTGGCCTGTTTTTGCACTTCTGCTCTCATTGTAATATTATCAATCACTTTTTTGCAGAAACCATGTAAGAAACAAGCAGTATGCTAACAAAGAATATATAAACACAGTCTACACTAAATATTTCCCATTCCCTTTTGCATATGGCAACATATTAAACAAAATATATCATACCATGAAACGTTCTTCTTAACTGCACAAATACTGGGTCTTATGCAACATCATATTTAATTTAATTCAATTCAATTCAATTCAAAGCAATTTAATCTTACCCTACCCTACCTTACTCTATCCTATCCTTTTATACCACCACGTTAGATTAAGCACAAATACAAACACCCATAGAGCCATTACTTTTTTGACCATTTAAACTAAGAAGCTAGTGGGAATGTTGTTTATCCTTTGTCTCTTTCAGAGAAGAACTTATTTTCCCATTCAACCATTGCTGCTCATGTGATTAAGCATTTAAGTTAACTGTGAACAAAGCAAGCTGGATGTGATCTATATAAGCAATCCAAATCCCCAGCCTACAAAATATTAGTGAAATGGTGAACACAGACTGCCAGCTGTACTAACAAATGCAATTTTCATGATGATACTCAGATTAGCATCCATGACAATAATTTTTTTAAGCAGTAACTCTCTCATCTTTCATAACTTACCTTATTTATAAATTTGATTGGCAGCTGATTGAACAGATCAATATTTTGAAGGAAAAATGCCATATTATTTAAAAATTCTTCAGCTGGAATGATTAGCATTTGGTTCCTTTTATCAGAGTAGTCCCAATATGTCTAACTTAATTCTAAGGGAGAGACCACCTCCTTGGTGTACTTTTGTAGTCTCATCTGTGTGGGACTTTTAGGTAGAACCCAACATATCTGTTTACTAATATTGGCCAAAGGATTAGTTCAATGAAGGAACATCCTTCCAGAAAAAAAGGAAGTAAAGAATTAATATTTCAAACTTGCCTTTTACATTTCACAATGTATCTGGCAACGATCTTTGAAGTATCCCACCTCCACTTTGATCTGCTAGAGAGTTCTTCCCAAATAATTACAACCTTTGGTGTTAGTAGAGCTTTCCAACCCCATTCCCACCATACTTAGATAAAATGGAAAAGGATCTTATGAAAGAAACAAGAATCCTTGTCTTTATGAGTGATCTGCTGGATCAATGACAAGATTTGCATAGGCTCTCTAATCGCCATCTCCATGTTAGTCAAGCCTGATGATTTGAACCTTTTTCCACTAAAAAACAAAGAGAGGAAGATGGAGACAGCATGATTTAAGGAGTCCTTGATAATTTTACTCTCCATCCAGGTTTGCACTATGGCAGCAGGGAACCAATGCCCAGAAAGAGGGTCTAAGCAGACAGCTGAGACCTAAGAACATTTCCAAGCAATGCAAACTGTCGATTGCAGGAGGGGCCCATGGAGAAAGATGGGTTAGGAAAATCATAGAAAACTGGGAGGTAGAGAATTTGTTTAACTATCAATATTTTGTAATTATTTATCTAACTTTAAAGTTTTTCTTCCCAGTTTCTATTTTCCCTAGCCTAATAAATAATATATTTCGTGGGGGTTTTTTTGAGCACCATTGTTTCATTAGGATTTTTAAAATTAAGACCTTTTTTTCGGTGTGCAGTATTTTGACTGTTTTGGGTTTTTTTTTTTGTGTGTGTGCATCAAGCATCATAAAGACACATTATCAATACAGCACCTGAGACTCAGCAAAAGATGCCACATGAAGGAAGGAGGAAGAGTCCACTTTATGTATTTGGAGATACCGAGAACATAAGTAGATATTTTGATTACACTTGAAGATTGAAGCCAGAGAGTGATTCATTTAAATTTACTATCCCCTTTTTCCCATTTTTAGACAAAAAAAATGTTCTTTAGCAGGACATGGGCACTTAAGATTCACCTGCTGAAATGTGGGCGTTTACATCCATGCTATTGCATTTACAGGCCGTGAAGAACTGCCACTTTCAGAGCATGATTTGTCTCAGATGATTTGAGTCTTTAAAATGCTCATTTCTTTCTACTGAATCTGCAGAAAGTCCAGAGTGACAAGCCTGATGCAGATATTTACATTGTAGGCACCTAAAATTAGGCATGATTTATTCCACTTTAGGAATACGTTGCAGAAGTAGCTAAAGAGCTACAAGAGATAACTGTTCTCTCAGTTTTCAAAGAACCTATTTTGCTTTGCACTGAAATGGACTGAGTGCTCATACGGCTGGCTGGCTGGTAGCCTCTATGTGAGGGTCATTAACAAAAAAACAGTCCAACTGAGATCAGCAAGAAAACATTTATCTTGGCTCTTATTTTTGTTTATCTTAAAAACTCAAAGGACTATATTGTCAATGCAAACATGTCTCTCTTTTCTTTTTTTTTTAATTTCCTTGAAAAACTCCGAACCCATTTTGAGGGAATGAATAATATTCACTTTCAGCACAGGTGAGATGAAATGTTAAAGCAAAAATGGCTTTTAACATGACAAATGTTACATATTCAATTGCAGTTGCTCCTAGAAAGAAAGTAAAATTGCTTATGCCACAGATGATAAGTTTGTTCTCAGAACACATTAATGGGCTGTTATTCAAGGTGTCCAGATCAGGGGCTCACTACTGAGAGCATGCATGTTTCCAAAAATTAAAAGTCAAGTATTGTTCATTAACTTCTGAGTTAATCAAGCTTTCTTGTGTTCAGAAATACTTCACAGCTTTCCATACAAAAATGCCGTAACATATGTTCATCAATACAGTGAGAGTGAGAAGGAGGAGTTTACAGAGAAAGAGAAAGAATCGGGAGGCTTAGGACAAGTTTGCATATGTATCAGAATAAGTATCTGGGAAGAAGCTGCAGATGTTCAAAGGCAGTGTCTCCAACTATTCACACTGAAAGATGCCAGCTAGCCCTGTTACTATAAGCCTTATAACCTCTTTCAGACCTATTTTAGCTTAATTGGAATACACAGTGAACATTCAGAGTTCATAGCATATTTCATTTTTTGATTGCTCCAAAGCTACACACCTGATTGTTTCTTTTGGTCACTCCTTACTGTTACTGGTCAAAAAGGACAAATTATCTTTAGTTTATTTAGATAATCTAAATGAAATTTATTCTCACTCTTGCTGAGAACAGATATGAAAAGTTTGATCCACTAAGGTAAAGACAAACAAGTGGGTGGTTCTTAGCATTGTTCAGTACTAATCTAAGTATTACAGTTTAGCTGGCACAGTGTGATAGCAGAGGTGAAGGTATGAGTGCAGGAACAAAACTGCAGCAGCTAATAGACTAAGATCCATAAACAAAGTGTTTGGCTATGAAAGAGTCAGAAGCAAATGCGAAAGAAACTCTTCAGTCATTGAATCCATCTCCTGATAACATATGTAGTCATCCCATAGAAGTTCATTGTATACACTGATTAAGTTCCATCTTAAAATTAGTTAAGATTTTTCCTCCCATTTGGGAGTCTCACAGACGGATACCTTTAATGGTTAGAATTTTTTTTCATTTCTAGCATAAATGTATTCATGGATCATTTATGTTCATAGATACATATACATATTTCAGTGTACCTTACACCACACGTGAAAAATCAAGATGAAATGGATAAACTATGATCAAAACATGTGCTGTTCTCAGAGAGACCTTCTGTACTTTCCATCAAAAAACTCCTTAAACTGGAACTTGCATTTAGCTGGCTTGAAGTGAAAGTAGAGCAAGCACAGGCTTATTTGTCAAAGACCTTTTCGATAGATCATTTTTTAAATCAAGGTACAAGTAAGTCTTCATAAGATGTTTTCAATCTGCACCTGGGGGCCAACATCAAGGATACAGTTATTAAGTACATATATATTTTTGTAAAGACAAGTGCCAGTAAGAAAACTAAATTAGTCCAAACTATAGTTAAAGGTATCTATAGTTAAAGATTTATATTATCTGCTGCTTGTGGCATTCAGGTACTATAGGTGATTACTTTCACTATTGGTCACACATTGTTTTAATTTTATAACAAATGAACATCAACAGCTCACTAGTACCACCACTTTAAGGTATTTTGTAATTTTTAATTGCATTGGTTTCTGTTTATACTATGTTTTGGCTAACTGACTCAGAAAAATAACCATGTGTTTGGTTTGAGAGCTCAAAGGATAAAATGAAAAGGTTATAAAGGTATAGATAATTTTGATTAATAGATATCATGACTTCTAGTCTTGATTTCCTTGTACAGTTAATACCTTATTTTGCTTTACAATTTATTCTCTTCTGTGAAAGCAGATAGAGACCCTTGTATCTACAACAGCACATGTAAATAACGTGGATTGACATCAAAATGAAACAATCCATGTCAGCTATTTCTCAAGTTGTGCACAATAGACCAATTGTCCTTGAAGAAGCTTCCTCTAATTAATTACTATCTTTCTTTGTGTGTAGAGCAATCATATTGGCAGGAATTGATCGGGCATGTCAGACACTTCATTTAGTTGGTAGAAAAATCCTTTAATTAAAATAATCTTACTGCTGCTAAAATGAACTGCACCCCAAGCAAACTCACTGACCAGAATTTAAAATATGACTTCAATTATATGTTTTTCCTCATCTTCACACTTTCCTTTTGTAAGATTCATTGAGATCATTCATAGATTTATCCACAGTTTAGCCTTGCTCTTTCTCTGTTTTATTCCAGTCAGACAGGGCTGTTAAATTCCACAGATGTACTGGAAATGAATATAAACAGACTTGGATGAAACATGCACTGTTGAACTATGTAGGTGGTTTGAAATGGTCTTCTGTAGAAAGAATCTTTGATGTCACATTAGCCGTTAGCACATCCTAGAGATGAAGATGTAGGATATGAAACTTCTTACATCCTTCACAACTGAATTCAGATAATGTCTATACTTGTGAACTAAACAATGACACGGCCTAATCTAACCCTTTCTGTCTGGTCAAATCGACATTATTAAGTTCTTTTATTTTCCAGAATAGAGTGGCTTCACCCAAACTGCCTGTTGGGAATAGTCGCTTGGGCTAACTCCCAAATTGTGCTTGAGAATTGTTTAAGAGAATACCAAAATACACCTGGGAGTGTTCTAACAATTAAATAGGCTTTTCCCTGGCATTGTTCAATTTATTGGTGTGGATGTAGCCTGAGGATCCTGATGACCTGCCTATAGGGACAGTGTCTTTCTTCAGCACAATGAGTGTTTAATTATCTATGCAGAGTGGAACTGTTTCAAAGCAGAGGCTGAGAGAGGCTCACCCAGCATAACCCATCGTCTCTGATCATCCTCATAGTCACAGCAGGTTTTTGAGGCCAGGATCAAGTCCCTACTCTGAAATAAGCAGAAGCTGTGTTTTGTTTTTCCTCATTCCAATTCCAAGGAACAGCCCTCCAGGATATTTGCGGAAGGTCTCTCTTTCATGCTGATGTCCAATGAGAAGACTTTTTGAAGTCTCAAAAGCCTTCAAGTAGATAAAAGAACGGTAACACATCTTCTACAGATCTATTCCCTGTACTAAAAGTGAACCAGTAAAAGAATATTCACAGCATCATGGGAGGTTCCTATATGACAGGATTGTCACGGGAGTTACACTGAAGTACATGTCTCAGCAACAGATGATGTCTTTTCAAGCTTTGTTAACTGCACTTTAGTGTTATTATTGTCGTCACCTTCAAAAGAGGAATTGTTAGTGCACACAGATTCCAAATATCAGTGACCGCAGTCTGAAATAACGGAGTAAAATAAATCATTTGCTAGGTATTACTAGAGGAATTCACTCAGAATACCTGTCTTCCTTAAGTGAAGAAAAATGAAACAGTTCACTGATTTGCAGAGGATTCAATTTTCTGTTTTAGAGGAACTTTCAGTGAAAATTGACAGAAAGCAAAAAATAACCACCAAAGTAACTCGGTCTCTAATACTGTTCACCAGACATCTAGCAGTGTTTTCTGATGGTTAAAATGTGTGTGGCTGAATAGTACTAGTTAGGGGAAAAGACAAATGGTTTTAGCTAGGGTCCTTACAAAGGTCTTTTACCTAAGACGATTCCAAGCATGAAAGCACAATGGTTGCAGTCCATCTGGAGCATTCCACAGAACTTATTGAGATAAAAGGAAGTAAACACTCCAAAAATAAAAAGGACACATTAAACCAGGCCGGCATAGTACTGAATTTCAAGTAGATAAACTCTAAAACATGAAGAAAAGAGGGCTAATGTACAATGTTGTACCATCCTTGTGGGAACTCCAGACAGAATGTAACTTACAGCAGGTTAAGTCAGTATTTTTTCTGTGGTCTTGATTTCCACAAGACAAATTAAATCTACTGAAATTTTTATACTGAAAACACTTTTTATTTGGTATTCATCAATAACAGGAAAAACCAAAAGACTGTAAAAATGTTCTATCTGATATTTCAAAGTGAAACATTGTATCAGTATTTAAGTTCTGGCTGTATTTAACATGGAGCAGAAAGTTCCCAATGTATGTGGATATTTATGAATATGTTCATATTTACTAGTATTTCAGTTTCCTATTTACGTCAGTGTATGATGAATATATTTAGCCTTTATGAATACATTTTCAAAGAACTCCTGTCCTTTGCAAATAGTTATATATTATATGATTAATATGGTTATATGCTGTAGTTTGTTCAAGAGCATCAATTGTATTAATCTGCCAAATAATTGAAAAAATCCCCAATTTAAAGAGATACTTAAAAATGTGCCCTCAAATTTGACATCTAAGGTACTCTGTATAATAAATTGTTTACATCTGCTTGTGAACTCTAACAATTACCTTCACTCACCTCCATCACTTTTTTTTTTTAAAGCCAAGTAAAGGCCTTTGACCTTTTACCTTCTAGGAGTCTTAGGCCAGCTCTCAAACCAGAGTTCTGGCACTCTACGTCACAGATTGAGTAGACAAAAAGTAGCTAAGTCTCATAGCCATAGTGGGAGCGTCTCCTAATCATGATGTGTTCATCTGAAATTCTGGCCTTAAAGTCAAGTGCATGCAAAACAAACTAATCCTTCTGCCTCTCCCTTCTCCTGCTCCCCATATCCCATCAACCTGGCATTGCTCATTTTATTAATGCATCAAACTCCCAAATATACTGTCAAGGAGTTTCCAGAACTCTGATTTGTTTTAGCCTGCCTGTCTCTGGTTTTACATCGACTGAGGTCTATCATTTCCTTGGTTACTTATTTAGAACAAAACCTAAAAAAAAAAGCATTAAAAAATTTCTGAGGTCTGTTCTCCAGGAATAGTTCCATAAGTCTCTCATAAAGAACAGCAGTGCATTATTTGTTATCATTACCCACTGTACAAATCTGTGGTGAGTGATAGGGAAACTAGGAACTTGTAGCTTTCTTAAGACATCCAGAAAGGCTGGAGGCATTGCATGCTTTCAAATAGTTGTACATCACCAAAAAATCCTCAAATGCATGTATCAAGAAACAGGAGGGAAATATGCATTTTATGTAAATTCAGTAAAAAAGTCTTCAGAACAAATTGCTTGAAGTGGTTTCAAAAGTCAGTGGTATATAATGGCCACAGAGACATTTTTCTGCTTCTCAACAGAGCTAGTGTTGATGAGCTCAAAGCATAGCATTTCAGATCTCACCGAGGTACAAAATTGTTGCCTGTGCTATAAAATCACCTGTTGCACTGATGGGCTTAAAACATGATACCATGTGTGGCGTAGATGTAAGCATAGCATGTTGGCATATAGGAAATGTGCTGGAGAGCTGAACATGATCATCTAGATCTAGTGACTATTTTCCATACACATCTGATCTCTGTAGCTCTATTTTCTTTCTTTAAGAGGGCCTGGTCTTATACCTTTTACCTCCTGAAATCTTTCTATATAGTGCAAGCATAAGGAATTGGGTTCAGTGTTTTTGAAGAATTCATCATGAAAAGCTATATGAAGAAAGCGAGATTAAGCAGAACAGTTACTTGTTTCTATTATGCTCAACTAATCCACTCCATCACAGTATTCTTACACCAGCCAAAACAGTTCCTTTTCTCTTTTAATTATGAATAACCATGATTAACCATGTGTCCCTTAGTTTCTCAGACACCATGCACCACAACATTAGCAGGTATGTATCCCCACTGTATCTCCACTGAAGTTAGAATGATGCTAACATAAGAACTAGTTCTTCAAGGCTTTCTCATGTTATTTCTCAAGCTTTGTGTTCAATTGTTGTATCCTCTAAAAAAAATCTCAGTTGTATTGAAATACTATAAACAGTACTATGACAATGTGACAGACTGAAGGCATCATTTCCTCTGTGTTATTGAAGGCTGTTATTGATGTACATTTTTCCAGTGACATGAGCGCTCTTTATAAGCAGCTGCAAGCCCTATCAGCTTTCTTTTTAAATTGTATTCCATTGTAAACTTAAATTCAGCAACAACTTCCACACTTTGGTTTTTACTTGAAGCTCTAACAATATTGTTTTCTGGAACTATCTCTCCGAATACCTCAGTTTTCCTTTTCTCTCTCTTTTTTTTTTTTTTGCTTAAGTATATGTCCTTTAATTTTTTTACTCCCAAGACAAATCTCACTTTTAAAACATGTTCCTTTAAAATATTTAACTTCTTTAGACCTGTTTGTATTACACTTTTCTCCTCAGTATTTTCTACCAATTTGGTATAATCTCTGGACGTGATTAATGTGTTCTTTAATGCACTAATCCACTTTCTAGATCATTAATAACAACGTTAAATAACATTGGAACTAACACTGATACTTGTTGGACCTCCCCAAATTTGGGCTCCCAACTTAGTATGCTGACATTCACCATTACTCCAGATTTATAACCCATCTTGGCCTGTTTTCAGTCCAGAATTCTTGCATCCACATAATTAGAATCAATTTTCTAAGGCAGTTTTTATAAAGTTTTTTAAAATACTGTGTGGAACTCCACAGGTTTGAGTCATGACACTGTTATTGTGAGGTATTCTTCCTCTTTGCAGATACAAATCAGGGAATAGGGCATTTTAGGAGAAAGTTTGGCTGTGCAAGAAAGGGGGGCACCTTTGGTACCACACTAGCCTGCTGTAGGCCATACAGAGGACACCAGACAATATTCTGACTCTGTGCATCTATGAGGAAACCTCAAGCAGCCTTTTGTCAGGAAGAAAGTATTCCTTACTGGACTGTATTCTCTCTGGCACCTTAAGGACAATCTGTACAGCCCTGCAAAAAGGAGTATAGCTAAATATTTGAGTATAGATTCAGTATAGCTAAACTATTTTTTAAAAATAGGGCAAACTTTATTTCACCTGTTAAACTGTAATTATATGACTTCTTTCTAAATATATATGTGCACTTCTCAGTCTCTAAATTAGGAAACAAAACCTGGTACTATGTCTGATTGAGTGGCACTTGTCAGTCTGCTGTAATGCGAAATTCAGAAGTAGCAGGGAATGTTCCAGATATTAATGGGCAGTGATTTTGACAAAAGCAAGGGGCCCGTGAAAAGCGAGAAGCATTCAGGACTTCATGTTTCTGGTTAGCATAACTACCAAAGTCAATTGGTTTTCTGAGTTGTACATAGATGAAAGAATTGCTTGATGGCCCCACAGCAGTAGCCTTTATCCTCTTCCTAATGATTTGAAGAAATATCTCCCTGACAGAAGCAAAGAATGATGAAGCAGTGACCCCACAGGGAGTCTCTGGCTTGGCAAAGGAAGTGCAGAGTCGAGAAAGAAATGAACAGAACACAGATCTTTTGGTATGAGAGAAGAAACTGGGAGGGCGGTACTGAGTCCAGAAGTAGATTAGAGGACAGAAGATAAGGGAAGACTTGTAGGTAATTTATGGGAGGAAACAGAAAAGCATAAGAACACCTGGCAAATACAGTGAAATCAGTAGCAAATTCTGTCATCATCTAGCACAGTTAGCCTGTGATCTTATGATATTCCTCTGAGTAAGCGAGTACTATTATCCTTTCTCATAGATGGGAATATATATGCAGAAAGATTAAGACCCAAATTATCTAATTTGGTGCATCTAAATTTGGGATGAATCAAATTCAGTGCTTTCTCTCAGTGCCCCCTCTCACTGAAGGCTAGTAAAGGACTGTAGAATCCATCTCAGACTGGGCTCATATTTACAGGGTAAGACTGGAGGAAAAATCAGAAATTGTATTCCTTGCCAACTGAAAACAAAGGTGGTTAATTTATGCTATCTTTCTAGGCTTCTTCTGCAGCCAATATAGAGAGAAAGGCTCCCAAAGAAAGTGCTTCAAGCATATCTGAAACAGGTATCTAAAACCTGCCCTCTGAAACTATTTACCTGTTGACTACACGTGGAGCCTAGGACACTTGTTTAGACTARATGCCTAATTCTTAAACTTCTAAAACCCAGTAAAGTGAACCAGTTAATCCCACCCAATCTAACTTGCACAAGTCACTGAGGGCACATCAAGGAACTGAAATGGGAGGTGGGATTCAGCTTTCAGACAGATACCTAAAATTAGGTGAACAAATACAGACAAACTAACAAACTCTCTAGGCTCCATTGTTTTCATTGATTAGATTGCCAGGAACTATAACAACAGGGCAGACATCTAGCTCACATGTAGAACATCTGCATGGAAACACTTAAATTTAGTGTCTTGAACTGGAGCTGAAGCCTACTCTAGATCTCTTTTTACTATATCTTTCCAGTGAAAGCTTCAAAGCTAATCTGTAACATCATTTTAGATGTTGTCAGCATCCTAGCAGAGGATAGAAAATGCAAAGAGATGTGATTATTTCTCCAAACACTTCTCCATCCCTTATTTTTCAAAATTCAATATTCCTGTTTTTGAAGGTTTAAAAGTCAGTGAAACTGTAAACCTCTATATACCTTATATACACCTTACCTGTGAAACCACGAGGACATAAACACTGAAACAAAGGCTGCTCTCTCAGTTGGCTCATATTGATGCAAGTTGCTCCATCAGAACACTTATTTGGGTAAATCAAACATGCATTTTCAACAAATTGGCAAAATTCTCCTGTCCATCCAGGCGCACAGAGGCACTAGATGTATATTAAAAAAAAAAGAAAAACACACACACACACAAATACACACAAACACATATCATGAAAATGTAATGTGAAAAGTTTCTAGACATTTCTTTGGAGCTTGTATTTTACTATCAAGTAATAGTAGAGTAAGAAAACACAGTATTTACATTCAGCTGAAGATACTCTTCATACCTATATTTGCAGATGATAAAACAGTTGGGAGAGGCGGAAGAACTCATTTATCCATGTTAGTTTAAGACTGTGGGAAAAGAGGATGCAGGAGTAGTAGGAGGAAATGGCAGAGCTAAATTACTGAACACAAGGGATGGAATTGCCTGCAGGAACAAAGGAAATGAGCATGCAAAAAAGGATTCAAGGGGCATGGAGGTGAGGAAGAATCCAGGCAGTGATACCAACAAAGCCTACAAGACTAACACAGTGGCAAACTAATGACAAAACATTGGGGGTTCTATTATACAGTCTGATGCTATCTGCTAAAATCAAAATCGCCTCTTCAGAGGAAAAGGAAAGGTGTGAAACTATTTAGTGAAGTTTCCAGGTAAAAGACTAGAACTGTTCCTTTAAGGCAAAGTATATTTCTGGAGTAATGGAGATATTTTTGGTAGTTTTCACACACTAAAGTTCCTTTTGTTTTGGGACAATGACAATACACAATCATGGCTGATTGGAGAAAGAGTCTCATTTACAAAGAAAAAAAAAAAAAGAACTAAAGCTTAGGAACAAACATGTGGCATTATTATTCCAGGAATCTTCCAACAGATTCCATTTCCTTTAGCTCTAGTTTTATTTACTATTATTTCTAATAAATTGGAGCAAAGTTTCACAACATATTCATCACACTAACAAATTATTGAAGGAAGCCATAGCAAACACTATGGAGGACAGATATTGTAAGTACTTAAAAAGATGAAAGAAATGACAGGAACAAGTTGCAGAATCTTTTTACTTCAATATTCTTCAAGGATGAAGACCCACTACTGAAAAAAATAGCAGACACTGGTTGTCACCATAAATAAAATAATAAATTACATTGAAAATACTTTATTGGAATACCAAACTACATTAACTCCTCAAAACAGTCCTGTGAAACCCGTAAATTAGAAGTGCCCTAATCCTAATATAATTAATATTAGCTTACCTTGAATGCAAATATAAGCCTACTAAAATAGTGTGACCAACAATAGTATAAAAGTGTTTTGTAACACTGAGACAGTGTAGCCAGACACAATGTATTAGCGTTTAACATTAGTAGGTGAGGAATGTGACCACCAAAGGGGCAAACAGAGATGGGTGTAGTTGCAATTCATCTGTGTAACAAAAAGTTGCCAAAGGACAAGATAAGCACAAGAGTCTGCAAATAGGCAGGAGATACTGCTGAATACCCAAGAAGGATAACTGGCAAGACCACCCCTCTCCAGATAAGCAATACTGGGAGCAGAGGAGACCCTCATTCTTTGAGAGAGGGACAAAACAGCCCCAAAATATCAAGCATGAAGAGGAAGGATGGAGAATAAAGAAGACAAGCCCACTTTCTGACTTCTCTTGTCAAAGAGATCTCAAGACCAATCACCTTGACTCTGGTGACTAAGAACCACCATGGACCATAGCCATCAGCACTAACTGTACAGCATCAGCTCCAAGGTATTGTATACTCACAGCTGATTTAGCATATAAGTGTTAAAGACTAACAGTTTTGTAGACGTAGTAAAGATCATTAATAAGGTGTAAGACCTAACTTTTAGCATGACATGTGCTGTTTATAAATGAATTCAGTAGTTTTGTTTTAAAGTTTAAAACTGGCCTGATGTACCAGTCTTCTAAACATTCCCATTACAGCAGTCTCTGATTCCCTGACTGATATACATATATCATATATTCAATGGCAACATTTTGTAAAAAGAACATTATTAAGGGGGCCAAGTGAAACCCTTAAGAAAACCACTGCGATGGAATTCCACCTTGCAGTTCCTTATGACCTGAGCTATGAAACAGCTGATAGCTAAGGTAGGGTGTCATCTCCTGTGTGAACCAGATATTAGAGGAGCATGATATGCAAGAGAATTAATGGGACTTGTATCCCCAAGGCCTGGAAGAATATGTGTATTCTCCAGTGTCCCTTTGTTCCTATTTTCCAAATTCCTGTTCCTGCATGTCGCTGTTGTGACAATATCCATACACCAGTCCGCCAGTTCCTGATTTCAAACCCTTAGTTTCCAAAACYACCTGTCACTCTCTATCTACTATCCTTGTCCCTGTTGTTATGTCTGGTTAAATCTGACACTATTACTACATATAAAAATAAGGTGCAATGTTCTAGCCAACTGTAACAATGGACATATCTATCTCTGTCATTCAGTATACAAACCGTCCCCCAAGCAAAGTTWTAACAAAATATACTTTATTCTGTATGTCAGCACATTTTACATTCATAGAATCAGAATAATAATAGAGGCCTGTGGCGGTCATATAGTCAAACCCCCTTGTTCAGTGCAGGTCAACTTTAAAGTCCGAGCTGGTTGCTCAGGGTCTTGTCTAGTCAAGGTCTGAACATCTCCAAGGATGGAGATTCCACAGCCTCTCTGGGCTACTGTACCAGTGTTTAACTGCCCTCATTGTGAAAAATGTCTCCTTAATATCTAGTCAGAATTTCCTTTTTTTGCAACTTGTGCCTGCTGTCTCTCGCCCTATTGCTGTGCACTTTCGAAAAAAATCTGTCTCTCTTGTGTCTGTGATCAACCATTAGGCAATCGAAGGAAGAAACTACATACCCCTTCAGCTTCCTGTTTTCAAGGCTAAACAAACTTCAGCCCTCAGCCTTCCCTCCTATATCATGTGCTGCAACCCTTTCACCATGTTGGTGGCTCTCTACTGGACTAGCTCCAATTTTGTCAGTCTTTTTTGTACTTTGAAGCCCCAAATTGCACATAATACCCTAGGGGTGGCCTCACATGCTGAGGAGAAGGGAATAATAACTTCCCTTGATCTGGTGGATACACTTTTACTAATGCCAGCTAGCATTAGATGAAGCTAGCCTTTATCACTTATGATTTTATCAGTCCATTCCCTCATCATCCTCAGATGCATCCTGTCCAGCCCTTTGGACATACATATACTTAGTTTGCCTAAGTGGTTCTGTGTTTGGTATTTCTCTGTCACTGATAGTACTTCTTTCTTCCAGGCATGGGGACTCGGGAGACCTGAAAGCAAACCTTGCCAGTAAAGACTGAGACAAAGAAGGCATTGAATGTCACCCACCTTATTCAGCAGTGGGCTTACATTATCCTTGGTCTTCTTTTTTCTGCTGCTGTACCTATACAACGAACTTTATAGGACAGCTTCTGCTATAGTGATTGTTTCCCATACAGACATTATTTGGAAATTCTCAGTAAGTTCTCACCTGATTATAATAATTGATTTAAATCAGCCTTTTATCTGCTCAGTTACTAAACATTACTATTTACAGTATTAAAACTGTTTAACTAGTCTCTTCTTTCTTTAAATATCTTACAAAGCCCATTTTGCTCGAAAGAGTTTCTTCAAATATATTCACTTAATTTAAACCTTTTCCTGGTGGACACATGTATATGTAAAAAATGTTGTCAGAATGGGGAGCAGGATGCCAAAGACTGAATTGTTGTGAAAACTACACTGCCTTTTCATTTAGCAAGGTGAATTTTCTGCATCTGGGGTGAAACATGTTACTGCCAAGACAGCATTCAGGACTTAAACTGCTGTTTGCAGAGTATACCTCAATTGTTTTGAGGATAGAAAAAGGACAAGTCTCAGGGATGCTTAAGCAGCACTTTCCAGTAATGATAAGTAATTTTTTTAAAGCTGAATTGAAATCACCCTAAAAGCATACCAATAGTTATGTTGAAAGCAGTATAATAACCTTTTAAAAATTTTCTTCTTAGTTCTCAATCCCTAGGTCTTCACAAAGTGAAGACAGTAATGGGTATAGGGTGCTCTGTTATTTTCAAAGTATATGAAGAAAACTCAATCCAACTCAAAACTTAGAGACCAAATCCAGTAAGAATGCCTTGATTTTTTTGTTTCATCTTAGATTTTATGCTGTGTTTCCTACACCCTCAAGTTTTTTTTTTTTTTTTTTTTTTTTTTTTTTTAACTTTAAGTACAGTTTACAATTTTGTATCCACTGTTCAGGAAAGAACAGTGTTCAGCCACAGTCTTCTGATTTTTGTAATTTTCACTCATGGCACAAATACAGTATGAATGATATGCATATCCTTACTGCTGTTTATTTGCTCAATTTTTTTCTGCAGGTATGCTCAACATTAAGGGCTGGAGTGACTAGTTCACAGTAAGAGATTTAAAGAGCTCAGCATATACTGTTTGACCAAATAATAAGAGCGAGTAATATTATTTTTCTGTGTTGATGTAGCTATGAACAATTGTTACATTAAAGAAAAGAAAGTTTAGTTTAGTATGAGGAAAAAATCTGTTTACATTTTGTAATGTAAGATGCTTTCCTAAGTGAAGCTATAGAAGCCACTCAAACTGGAAAGTTAATAACTTTCCATGTGTTGCAAGGAACATATGGAAAACTAGTTAATAATCATGTTGCTACTTGGTGAAATGGACTGCGTGACTTATTCAAGCAGATCTTTTTAATTACTAACTTCTTCCAGCCTGAATACATATCTTTTTATGAAAGAGAGGGTTATGATCTTTTTCCTTCAAACTGTGCACAAAAATTAAAATGAGGATAATTCTATAGCTGCCAATAAATTCTGTTATGCCCAGAATGGCTAAGAACTTAAATCTGTATAACATTGATTCATCAGCCTAGAATAAACCAGGGCATGTGAATGACTTTTAACTCAAAATGAGAAAATTGGTCAGTTCTAACTTACTATATATGTCATTCCACAAGGTGAATTTTGCCTGCTCAAAGAATTGCATCATTGGGTTGCTAAATACTCTGAAAAAGGAAAGGTACAATTATCCCATTTTCATACTGCTTAAGTGATGCTGGCATTGAAATATCTGATTTCTTCTCCTAATTCCTACCGAGCAGGGATTCAACGAAGATGTTCTGGTTAGGCTTCTGCTCTTACAACACTATCTACGTAAGAGTATGTGAGAGCTAGAGGAGTATGCAAGAGAAGTTATACAGTTCCCCACATCCTGCATATGGCATATTAGTCTTTATTACAGTAGTCAAGTCACACAGGTAGGCAGTGTTGATTCTGGATGCCTGCTGAAGTGACTGACCTCTGATAAACACTTGGCCCAAGTTCTGAGTGCCTGAGTGACCCACAAAGCAGGCTCAGCTGTCTGTACTAACTATACTATTCGGTCTACTGTGATCCGAGTAAGTCCTGCATCTCTACAGCTGCTCTGGTGTATGGTCCAGAATGGGGTTTCTTTCATGTGCTGACAATTCAGTTTATACAGAGGTCGGTTTTCCAGTCAGGCTCTGCCCTGTGGTAGTCTAGCGTTGCAACTTCATTTTTCAAACTTCTTTTAGAAAACCTAGAGCTGCCTCAGTGGAGTACTCTAGCAAGAAGAGTCATCTGTTTCCCCTTTCCTCTTTCGCGCTATCCAGACCTGGGCACATCTAGAATTTTCATCATAATGAGCTTTCACTTATGACATACAAGGACGCATAACTAGGCATAGAGCAACTGTCACAAAAGTCAACCAAAGCTACTAGTCCATTAGACTTTAACCTCTGACACCACCAGAGGGTTGTTAGAGAGCTTCATTCCCCCTGAACTTGGCACATGGCTGTTGCACCTGATTCATCATCATCCCAGAGACATTAGGAGATGAAATACATCATTTCTAATATTCTATGCTCATTCACATGGATCTCTGATTTCAGGTAAAATTACTAGGGGTCTGGACAAAAAGAAGGCTTTGCTTCAATTATTAATTGCTTTTAATAGAGATGATATTCTTTCATTTTTCAGGTGGACATATGGGGGGAAAAGCAGAAACTACTTTTTTATTATTACAAATATTCCCGACTTCTGATGAAGCTAGAATTCTGTCCACGCATATCTCATCTGGGGAGGGGGGAAATTAACTTAGCTTTTGCATGGCTCAAGCAGGTGCCACCTCTCTTTCCATCAGACCTTATAAAAGAATGAAATTTTATTAATTATTATTGCACTCTAGAAAGGGAAATTAAGAATGTGCATTTTTTGAGCAGTTGGTGGTAGAGGAAGAAAGGGAAGGTAGTGAGGGATGAAAGATAATCAGCAAGAAGCTGTAGTGTGTACTAGAAACTCACTGTGCAGTTTTGGAAACAGCTGCTGAGGGCACCACAAAAATTTATATAGCACATGGAGATTGTGTGTCTGATCCTACTGGCATTAATAAACAGGTTAAAAAAATTTATTATAAAAGTTATGTACTTCAGAAATACACAGTGCTGAGCTGGCTGGCTGAACTTTTATGGAATCTTTCTACAGCCATCCTCCTTATCTCAAGGGGCCAGCTCCTCATTAGAAAGGGAAGTCAGAAAAGGAGAGGTTTGGGGATTTCTGCTTCCTTGAAAAGCGGTTCAGACCTGATCATTGGCATGTTTCTAACTGATTTTTGTTAAAAAATAATTCAAACTCAGCTAGTTTGCCCATTCCTTGAACATTTTCATGAGACTTGGAAAAGAACTTATTTCAATAGTTACTAGTTTCATTCAAATTTGTCTGTGCCATATTATTAAGTGCTTACATTAGTATGCAAGGGGGGGGCAGAGGGAATGAATGATGAAATATGGGGAAAAGAATACTTACTACATCTGCGTGATCAGTCAGAGGGCAGGTTTCTACTTTAACACTTAATGTTTAAACTAATAACATGAAAAAACGTGCTTAAAATGCCTGAATGATCTTCCTTTTTACTCTTATTAGTTCTTATTCTTTCTGAGTTGGGATATCTGTATGGCTCTACTGAACAAACTGCTTTCACATACACAGTGTGAATGTGTAAAGGTGCAATGATCTTATAAATCACTGTTTTGTTACAAAATCATAAATTGGTGTGGGAGAGCTCACCTCTTTTGCTATTAACCAGCAAGATTCAGCTAAAACAAAACTTACTTGTTGAACTACTTAAGGTGAAAATTTAACCTATTTTCTTAGGAACAGTAAAGATGAACTTTTACATGGGGCTTGGATTTACTATGATGTAAATACAGTAGCAAACTTCAGTCCAAATTTCTTTCTTAGGGTATTACTTACTCTTAGGACTCACAAGCCCCAGGCCCTAACTTTCTCTTACCCAAAAGCAACAGAACTTTTTAGATCAGCTGAGTCACAAGAGCATAAAAGTACAAATCACGAGAGACCCTACCACTGCTTTCTTTTCATATTGCTCATGAACTCACGTTATATAAATTTTTTTTTATTTGCTCCTAAATGTGAACAATAAAAGATGCAGCAAACAATGCATCAACTCCATTTTCTAGTTTTTAGTCAGTATGAGTATTATCATGATCCTTTGCTGCTATGTGATGCCAGTGTAATTCTTGTTGATTGAAGGTCATTGAATCATCAGGGCATCTTATTTGGAAAATCAGTGCTATTATTTTTCAAGCTATTCAAATTAAAATTTGAAAAATGTTAAAAAATATTCAAACTGTTGTTTTGCTTGGTTTATGCAACCCACTTGAAAGAAACATTTGGTGCTGCTTTCACTCTAGCTGTGATTTCTGCTTTGGGGATAGTTGTTGCCACGTGATTCATTGCCTCATTAAAAAATTACTGCTTTGTATAAAGGTTTTGTGGAGGCTTTTTGTGATTCTGTTAAGAATATTAGAAGTGTTTGGGGAATCTGACTCAGCAGATTCTGCACTGGAATAGGAAATTCATTATTCAGTAATTCCCAGATAAAAACTATTTTTAATTTTGCACAGCTGCATAATGACTTAAGTTATCCTTGCTCAAGTGTCTAGCTGAACAAGGGAATTCTGGTTACAATGTATGATTGTAATAATGGGCTTAATATTTTGATTGTAAGCTTTATGCATCTGGGTGAGTCTAAAGGACAGTGATGTCTGGTAATGTAATATAGCACTGCACACAGCATAGTCATGGCAAGATAATGTGCATGTTTATGATTGTCTAGTAGCAGTGAAAGTAGTGTAGCTATAGAAAAAATCCTCAACTGTTCAGAGGTTGAACTATGAGCTTAAGCTATCTGATCTTAAGTCACATGCAATATGTTTTCAATGTACATTGCAATATATTATCATGTATTACTTACTTTAAATATGCAACTGTAGGGAACAGTTGACTAATCTGCATGTTTTCTATAATCTCTACAGTTCCAATCTTAGTATAGCTTTTACTCAAATGCCAATGAACTCCACTGTTGCCTAACATGGCTTTAAGAGTGAAAAGTTTGGTGAGGTTTTGACTCAAGCATTAAGGATGTAAGAAGTCAGCACATAGATTGGCAAAGGAAATGGAAAAAAAAAAAAAGGAATCATATGAGTATTTTCAGGGATAACAATCAAGATGAATCGTACTATTAAAATTGGACATATCATCTGAAAGTTGCTCTGTTTTAGTGCTTGTAAATGTCTTTTTTTAGTTATTTATTAGTGTACACTCTAGGATCATAGAATCAGTCAGGTTGGAAGGGACCTCAGGAGGTCTCTATCTCCTGCTCCACGCAGGATCAACTACGAGATTAAACTAGATTGCTCAGGACTTTATGCAGTTAGGTTGTGCAGACTTCTAAGTTGGGAGTCTGCACATCTCTGGACAACCTGTTCCAGCATTTGAGTGTTTTTCCTCATATCCAGTCAGAATGTCTCTTGTTTCAGTTTGTCTGCTGATACATATTTATGTAAACAGAACAAAAATCTTATCTAGTGACAATAAAATAATACAAAATGAGATGCTATCTTGAAATTTATCTCTAGCTGGAGAACTTCATACCAACTGAAATTCACCTTTTCTACTTCTTTAATGCTTGAATTGCCTACCTGCTGTGCTTTACTACAGTATTATTTCATATAATTTTTTGTTTAATGTGTTTGAATACACAGGGCTTTAACTCATTTTAAAAAAGAGTATTTAATACAGATTTTGAAGGTGTTCTGTCTAATTTAACTCTGCTGCTAATAAGTATCCAACATGTTAAACTCTTAAGTACTTTAATTTTGGCCCCACTATATGAAATAGAAGTTATAACTTATTACTGAAAAAAGCAAACAAATTACAGAATATAGCTGTTCATTAGCACTACCTTGTCTGTGATTCTACAATATGGAAGTGCATTACAGACACTTATGCTTGCATATGGTCCTTATATAATGAACATTACATTCTACCAACTTACATTTTTTTTATATATTTCATCTCCCTCTGTATAAAACAGAAGCATCTGGGCTGCAGGTTGTAAAGTCTTTAGTATAGGAACTATGTCGTAGTATAAAATTAGTAAGTAATACTACTGCTATGCTTATTAGAACACTGCTTTCTTGAGATAAGTTTCCCTTTCTCCTGGTAATTGTGAGGTCTTTTTGTCCTTTCATTCCTTTGTCTAAATATCAGCTTATGTTATTTTTCTCTTTCAGTGTTTAAATTTCTCAAAATGATCTTATTGTTTTTCCTCTGCATGTAATTCATGAAAATGGCATTGCATTTACCAAAAACAAACAATATTTCATAACAATTGTGTAGCGCCACTTTCACTGTAATGTTTATCCACTGTGGTGTTTTATTTTCCATATTTTTGTTGGCTAATGCTTTTATTAGATATTTGCTTACTTTGATGACATTGCATTAAAATGACTGTGTCATCTTCTCATAGAAGTTTTGTTTAAAAACAAAACAAAGCATTACTGTTCATTACTTCTCACGTATTTTACTACTGTATTTAAGTAGATGTAGTTCTAATAGGTCAATTAAAATACACTGCATAAAAATATGTAAAGGTATTATGTGATTACAGCTTTAAATATTTTCTTTTTAAATTAACACTGGCAAACAATATTTAGCTCATTATAGGAAAAATTCTGCTGTTCATTAACTTTTGTACTTCTCTCAGAGATACTTAACAGCAAGTATTAAATGTATCTAGAGTACTTTGATACTGTTTACTTCAATGGAATAACAAAGGCAGGAAAAGGTTGTTTTGGTGAAGATCAAATTAAATACTGAAGAGCACAGAACTGTATAAGATATTTTAAAATTTATGTGAACTCTTGTGTAGAATTAGAGATACTGTGTAGAAGGAAATGGACTTATTAACTAGTGCATAACTAGCAGCTAATGGAAGTATCTGACTTTGAACTACTGTTGTTTGGACAGCCAGCTAGAAGGACGAGTACAGGAGAGACATCAGTAGAATTAACAACAGTGACAAAGTGGCTTCACAGAGATGGAACTATATTGCTCAGACAGTCCATGGGGAGGAAATGGTAGGAGAGAGTCAAGAAGTTTTTTAAAGGAAAATGTCATTAATCTATTTCATATGTTGTACATAAATATAAAAGTTGCATCTGAGAGCAGTAGATTTTGCAGTGCCAATTTTCATTGCTTCCAGTTTTGCTAGTAGAGCTGTTATAAATATTCATAACAATTTTATCACTCTAACCAAATGCTTTAATATATAGTATGCCAAACATATTAAATGTTTGTTTCCTTAAGGCTTTTTTATACTCAGAAAACAAATGTTGATTGATACAGTGCAGAGGGTTTTAGAAGAGCCCTAGTGGCTTATTTTTTATTTTAAGAACTACGTTTGTTAAACAAGGTAATATTTTCTCTCAGCAATACTGCCTTTTCATTCTGGATGTGTTACCTATTTCTCCTCTCATGCAATAGATACAAAGAGGTTCTCTAAGAGCATGTCTGAGGCCTTCTCAGGGCTATGAGATCTAAGCAGTGTGACTGGCATAACGCAGTTCTCAAGATTATTGCTAATTCTGCATAGAGATGCTTTATTTATAGGGTATGAATTCAGCCAGACTTCTGGGGATAAACTATTATCAAAGAGCATTAGGACTGAGAGTGCCTTCTCAGGGAACAACTTACAAAGTGGAAAGGGAGAGCAGTGGCAGCAGAGTTTGCACAAGAGCCATTCAGGATGGTTTAGGACTTATGGCAGGACTATGTTGCCTGGCACTGCTTGCCACTTCTGAAAAGAAGCAGACTGATTTCCAGCCCAACAGTTGGCTGACGGGTTTGCTTCTGCACTCCTAAGGGCAAGCTGCATCTGGTTAGGAATGAAATTTAGAGCCTTGTCTGCCTGACTGCAATTTCTGCTTGTGTTCTGTTGAATGCTAACCACCTACCAGCATTCAGAACTGGAAAAAGAGAGAAAGTCACAGGAAAAGAGAAGTTCCCTCCCTTTTCCTCCTTTCCCCCTCCCCAGAGGGAACTTCTGTCATCATCTTCAGTGAACAGGCACTCATGTTAGTTTGTTAGCCTCTTCTGCTTTATCAGAGAACACTAACACATCTGCTGTTTTTTCAACCTGAACTACAATGGTGTGACCTTTGGTGTTACTATTTCTTTAATTATTTACACTCACAATTTTACTTTACCAACCTTGTATCTTCTCAGTTCACACTTTGTTATTAAAATACTTCAGGTTCACCATAAAACCCTGTTTTTCTTACTATGCTTTGATAAACAAAATTGTGAGGAAAAGGATTGAAAGCATATAACATGAACAGTCACAGAGCCATCTGCAGGGCAAGATTTTAGTTACCTACATTTTCTATTATATTAAATCTTCTTTCCTGTTACAGTAGGTTGAGAGCAAAGACTGAGTGACTGAGGAGCAATTCCCTGACAGGTAATTCTACTGGTAAATAATTAGGTGTTTTCTGGTTTGGTGCTGGTTAATATGTACAAGTTTTTATTAATGAGTAGTTCCCGGTGCTCTGCAAACACCCATGTTCACAGAGCACGTACTCTGCATGTTACTTATAGAGGTTAAAAGTATTGCTTATTTTTGCTTAGCTTCACTCCCCCTTAACAGCACCATCTACTTCCACTGTGCTGTATGAATGCCAGCCAGAAACCAGCAGCAGTTCCTGCTGCTCCTTTGGAAGGCACCAGGACAACAATTGACAATGATTCCAATATAAAATCCCATGTTTGAGTATCAGTACTGCTTCTCAGAGAAAATTTAAATATTTGCTTTGAATGACCAGCAGTAGGTGTAATTGTAAACCCCATAATGTTAGCACAGATTATTGTCTCTTTCTTTAATGCCGCTTTAGTACGTATTTGCTTGCCAACACAGCAACACAGCTATTCAAGCAGTATGTATGATTTGCTTGGTCCTTGTCTCAAGTGTAGTGCATACAAATGGAAATGGACTTTACAATGGACACTGCTTTTTATTTCATATTTTAGCTTCAGTTTTTGTGTCTATATAACTCAGTTCTTTCGTTAAGAACAAGCACTAAACTTTCCATGAAGCAATGGTCTGTGAGGATGATGGGAGAAAGCCTTATTGACAAAATAGCCTTGGATACACTATAAGAACCATGTAAGTTGATAGATAGTTGCACATAACATGGTAAGGAGCTGTTAGGCAAAAAATGCTATGAGCATTTTTACAGCCCACAAGAAACAGAATGTGTTTTAATCTGCATTTAGCCATTGCATAGGAGGTGTGTGGCAGAGCCAAAATGGGAATGTGTAGCTGTAGTTTGCAGCTGCTATGGCACTGCACCTTCTTCTCCCTCAAATGGGAGAAATTCTACCCAAACCCAGGCCTTTTCTCCCCCAGGTGGTTTCTCCCCCAGGCTGCCATGAGGCAGCTGCATGGTTATCATAAAAAAAAACCCAACCCTTCTTTCTTCCCAGTCAGCTGTCCTTGGGAAATTGTTCAGTTTTTACCCATTTTCACATAAAAATAAGGATAACAGATACCTATAATTATAAATTGTTTTAGACCCTCAAATTAAAAGCACTGAAGAGATACTATCAACTGTAAATTAAGAACACTGACTTTTCATGTATAAAATCCATTTAGGAAAAATAGAAGTTTCCACAAGAAGAGAAATGTCTATTGAAATGTATCTCTGTGGACAGATTTTTTGAAATGTTTTTAAGAAGCAGCTTATCATATTGTCAAAATAATGCAAAATGAATAGTTTCCTTGAATAGACTTCTAGAATCTACAATTGGTTCACACTTTTAGTACCTGTCATTTTAGAACTACGTTTTTTGTTAAAGCTGTTATAATTTAAAATTTTCATTAAAACAGTGGTCCCTGTCTTCTGCTACTGAATAGGTACAAGCGATTACAAAAGTTGCTGAACTAGGATAGTATTAATTAAAAATATGTAAAAGATGACAAGGAAAAGTTAATATTAAATTTTCTTCAAAAGCTCAGCAGTGATTATATAGATTTAAAAAGAAGTAGTTTCAACATAGTCACTGCAAAACAGAAGACAGAAGTTAATCAATATCAGAGTTTTTGCAATAATTGACAAGTCAATAGCAAATGGTAGAATTTAACATAGCAGAATTTGTGAAAGAGAAAGATCTCTAATGTTCAAATGCTCTGTCACCTGTTCAAACGATATTCAAGTTTCTCAAACTGAGGCAAGGTTGCAGTCCTATCTTTCTGTATTTTAGAAACTATCTAATAGAGTAAACATCCTATCTTTGACCTTCTAAAGAACCAACATAAAGTGATTTCTTATACTGTAATTATTCATGGCAGCTCTGGGAAATACAATGCTTTTCCCAGTGTTTGAATACCAAGCACTGAGTGTGCTGGATGGCTTTTGTTAGAAACAATCCACAGTAACTTCTTCAGCCTTCTGTATTTTGGATTTTGGATCCCACAAAAATAGATCTTCATAAAATTTAATGTCTGATGGAGTTAATTCATTAGGACAGGACAGCTGTGACTTGGCCTTCCTGATCTGACTGAAACCTACTGACATGCTGCATTACACCATATTTTATTACCTAACAATTTTTGAAAATGCTGCTGGTATGGTCAGTAGTGCATGGAAGAAGCAGCAGCGCAGAACTACATGCAGTGCTGTCAGTGCTTCCTTGCTAACACGACTTCAACATTTTTTGGTACCCAAAATTAAATATTTTAAGTACAGGCATACCTCGCTTTATTGCGCTTCACTTTATTGTGCTTTGCAGATATTGAGTATTTTACAAATTGAAGGTTGTGCAACCCTGAGTCGAGCAAGTCTATTGGCACCATTTTTCCAACAGCATGTGCTCGCTTTGCGTCTCTGTGTCACATTTTGGTAATTCTCACATTTCAAGCTTTTTCATTATTATTATATCTGTTACGGTGATCTGTGATCTTTGATGTTACTATTGTAATTGTTTTGGGGTGCCATGAACCACGCCAACATAAGACAGCAAACTTAATCAATTAATGTTGTGTGTGTTGTGACTGCTCCACTGACTGGCCATTCCCCCATCTCTCTCCCTCTCCTCAGGCCTCCCTATGCCCTGAGACACAACAATATTGAAATTAGGGCAATTAATAACCCTACAATGGCCTCTAAGTGTTCAAGTGAAAGGAAGAGTCGCACATCTCTCACTTTAAATCCAAAGCTAGAAATGATGAAGCTTAGTGAGGAAGGCATGTCGAAAGCTGAGACAGGCTGAAAGAGAGGCCTCTTGCGCCAAACAGTTAGCCAAGTTGTGAATGCAAAGGAAAAGGTCTCGAAGGAAATTCAAAGTGCTACTCCAGTGAACACACAAACAATAAGAAAACAAAACAGCCTTCTTGCTGATATGGAGAAAGTTTTAGTGGTCTGGATAGAAGACCAAACCAGCCACAACATTCCCTTAAGCCAAAGCCTCATCCAGAGCAAGGCCCGAACTCTCTTCAACTCTATGAAGGGCGAGAGAAGTGAGGAAGCTGCAGAAGAAAAGTTTGAAGCTAGCAGAGGTTGGTCCATGAGGTTTAAGGAAAGAAGCTGTCTCCATAACATAAAAGTGCAAGGTGAAGCAGCAAGTGCTGATGTAGAAGCTGCAGCAAGTTATCCAGAAGATCTAGCTAAGATAACTTGATGAAGGTGGCTCCACTAAACAACAGATTTTCAGTGCAGACGAAACAGCCTTATACTGGAAGAAGACGCCATCTAGGACTTTCATAGCTAGAGAGGAGAAGTCAATACCTGGCTTCAAAGCTTCAAAGGACAGACTGACTCTCTCGTTAGGGGCTAATGCAGCTGGTGACTTTAAGTTGAAGCCAATGCTCATTTACCATCCCGAAAATCCTGGGACCCTTAAGAATTATGCTAAATCTACTCTGCCTGTGCTCTATAAATGGAACAACAAAGCCTGGATGACAGCACATCTGTTTACAACATGGTTTACTGAATATTTTAAGCCCACTGTTGAGAACTCCTGCTCAGAAAAAAAGATTCCTTTCAAAATATTACTGCTCATCGACAAGGCACCTGGTCACCCAAGAACTCTGATGGAGATGTGCAACGAGATTCATGTTGTTTTCATGCCTGCTAACACAACATCCATTCTGCAGCCCATGGATCAAGGAGTAATTTCAACTTTCAAGTCTTATTATTTAAGAAATACATTTCGTAAGGCTAGAGCTGCCATAGATAGTGATTCCTCTGACGGATCTGGGCAAAGTAAATTGAAAACCTTCTGGAAAGGATTCAGCATTCTAGATGCCATTGAGAACATTCGTGATTCATAGGAGGAGGTCAAAATATCAACATTAACAGGAGTTTGGAAGAAGTTGATTCCAGCCCTCATGGATGACTGGGAGGGGTTCAAGACTTCAGTGGAGGAAATAACTGCAGATGTGGTGGAAATAGGAAGAGAACTAGAGTTAGAAGTGGAGCCTGAGTATGGGACTGAATTCCTTCAATCTCATGATAAAACTTTTAACGCATGAAGAGTTGTTTCTTATGGATGAGCAAAGAAAATGGTTTCTTGAGATGAAATCTACTCCTGGTGAAGATGCTGTGAACATTGTTGAAATAACAACAAAGGATTTAGAAGATTACATAAACTTAGTTCATAAAGCAGCAGCAGGGTTTGAAAGGATTGACTCCAGTTTTGAAAGAAGTTCTATTGTGGGTAAAATGCTATCAAACAGCATCGCACGCAACAGAGAAATACTTCATGAAAGGAAGAGTCAATCGATGCGGCAAACTTCATTGCTGCCTTATTTTAAGAAATTGCCACAGCCACCCCAACCTTCAGCAGCCACCACCCTGATCAGTCAGCAGCCATCAACATCGAGGTAAGACCCTCCATCAGCAAAAAGATTACAACTCGCTGAAGGCTCAGATGATGGGTAGCATTTTTCAGCAATATAGTATTTTTTTAATTAAGATATGTACATTGGTTTTTTAGACATAATGCTATTGCACACTTAATAGACTACATAACTTTTATATGCACTGAGAAATCAAAAAATTCATGTGACTCTCTTTATTGCGATGTTCGCTTTATTGCGGTGGTCTGGAACCAAACCCACAATATCTCTGAGGTATGCCTGTATAGGGGGTGCCTTTGTTCCTGCAAAAGCAATAGCCCATGGAATGCCTACACTTTGTGAATCTGCAGAAATCTCCAGATTTGTACTTTTGAGAATGCATTTAAAAAATGTTGGCACCCTATACAACTCTTTGTTAATGGAGTTTTACAGTTTTCAGGCTCATTAAAACAGTTTAGATAGTAGAACTGCCCATGATGTGCCTTCTGCCTTCATAGAAGTATGTCCCTAAACAAGGTCTTCTGCATACAAGTATTGTATTGAGTGAGTTTTCTATCTGACTACAGAGGTTGTCTTTCTTTCTTAATCAACAGTGTGATGGATCTCATGTCAGATCTAGCATCTACCATGTGTTCAAAGTTGTCTTCATTGTTGGTGAATATCAGGAAACTGTCACCACTGAGTAACTAACTGACCTACATTTGTTTTCCTGTGCATACAGCATTGCATCTTCCTATTTTAAAATAGGTTTTTTTTAAAGTAGCATAGCCTACCAAGAATTTCAGATCAGACTTATTTCCTGCTATACTATCTTTTTTCTGGTGTCATCTGCACATTTCAACAAAAATAATTTTATATTTTCTTCCATGCTAACAAAAAGAAAAAAGGAGGTTATTTGTTACTAGTAAGCTGAACTCTGAAATATCAGCTATCACAGAGGAGAAGGTCAGTTTCCTAAGAAGCAACAATTCCCATCCTCATCTGCAAAAATAGCGTCATCACTAAATGCTTCCCATAACTTATCATTATTATCCAGCATAAATTTAACATATATTCTTCATAGGGTTTTCTTAACAGAGGCAGAAGTAATTTTACAAACATATAATAAATTACTTAACATAATAAATGTAAATAGAATAACTATTTATATTGCTATTATTTATAATAATAATTAGTAATAAAATACTTGTGCCAATAACTGAGCGCTGCAGCAACTCTGAAAAAATAAAACTATACTGTTTCAATTCTAAGTACCCTTTAAAACTAAACTAAAGATGAATTTCAAAACAAAAATCTATGTTTAAATTAGATTTCAAGACTCAACACCTTAATTTTTTTCAGAATTATTTTGCTTTTTTCAGATGGACACTTTAGCACAACTTATACAAATGCATTGAATGTTTCAGTACTTCCAAATCTGCCTTTGCTGAAAAAAAATCCAGCAACAAAATTTTGCTCAGCTTTAATTACTAAATTATTTATCAGTTTGTGATTTTCTGGTAATACCAAAAATATATATTTTTTGTGGGGAAAAATGAAGCAAGATAAGAAAGTTAGAACTAAAAGAAGTGAAAAAAAATGGCTGTACAGAATTCATTTTTTTTTTATGTCTTTAAATAGAATCTAACCCTTTTGACTGATGTAGAACTGCTTATCCAGATAAAGATTCCATACCACAGAACGACCATCAAGGAAAAGGGAAAGGATTTTGAACTCTGAGTTGCTTGTTCATGTTCCTGATGCTTCAGCATAATATATATTCTCCACAAAAAAAAACAGTAATTTGCACCAAGCCCTTTAATCTTTTTCTTGCTTTCCTCACTTTCTCTGGTCAATCTTATTTGTCAATCCTCAAGGCTTGTCATATGAGTTCTCTAGCAGATACTATATCCTACCAGCCACTTCTGCAGGCATCAAAGTTTAAATAGAAAAATCCAGTCTTTGCTGTGCCAACTCATTTTGCTGTATCTTATAGCTTAATTTTGTATCTGCTAAGCAAGTATCACATCTTATACTGGTCTTGAAACCTTATTTTTGAGGATCAAATGAAAACATTTACTGTTAGACACCTATTTTGCATCTGTGTTTCTTTGCTTGCTTTCCTAAAGCTGTATTTTTCATTTTCTCTTCAAACTTAATATTCACTTTGATGTCCACACCACACACATTGTACTCTGATTATTAAACCTCTTTCGTATCCTAATTCTTATGCTGTAATTTTTGTTATTACTTGATGTAAGTGGACATATGAAATAAATAGTTGTAAAGAGTTAAAAATATTGTTTTTGTCTTGGTTCCAATATTTTGGGCTTCTAATATTTTTAGCATGTAGATAAGTTAACTGGGAGACACAAACACCTTTAAATCAGTATACTCATTTCATGGCCCCACTTATTTCAATGCAAGCAGAATTGGGCTCAGTGTTTCTGTTTGGTTTATCCGTTATCAACAATTTGGAGAGGCAAACTCTCAGAGTAAGATAATTCCTAGCCATCTATTTTATTCTTATGTGGGCATATTATATATGGTATATTCAACAGAGCAAGACTATATTCTTCTAAGGATGTGTGTTTCAGTACTCTGTATAAATCTCTGTTGTGCAGTATTTTGCAAATTACTTCAGGTTTAGTGTTAAAGAGGATCCTACATTTAAGTACAATTATTCTGATTAATACATATTTACAGGTAGTATGACAAATTATTATGAAAACACAAATTTTAAAAGCACATACTTTATCATACTACCAATGCAGTGAAGCCATTATTGATACATTTCTGGACTCTGAATCAGAATTCAGAATCAAGCTGATGCGATTTATTTGTTTCTACCTAAAGAGTACTTATTAACTTCTCATCATTTACACATATTTACTTCACTAACTTTATCATGCTCTTAAATAAAATTCTCGTTACAGAGCTGTCACAGATCTGATTACATATCCGTGGAAGTGCAAGGAGCTGAGTGGCTATAAAAGGTCAAGCCAAACAGCTGCTTCTGGCAATTAAGAACAGGGACTAAGGGGAAGGGCAAGATGCAGCACTCTGGGAGAGCATGATTCAGTTGACAGTGGTATGAATCTGATTCTTAGTGAGATGTGAAAGGTCCGTGATGCTATCTAACTTGCTAGAACTTATATACAGATCTAAGTGCAAAAACATAGGCTGTCCACTTCAAACAAATGACTGGAAGCTCTTATGTCTTTGTCATCATATGTAAATAGGAGTAACAATCCTTGGTGACCTGTATACAGCAATTTTCAGATCAGGTAAGACTCAAGGAGCATGACCAAACACAAGGAGTCAACTGCAAAGTATTGGGGAGAAAATACCTATGCCTTTTTAGCTTTTGTGACTACAGGAAAGCTAGTGAGATTTGGACTGGATGAATAATTACATGCCAGGGAGATTCAGATTCAAGTTAAATTGGAAGAGGAACTGTCAGGATCTTGAATGCACCAACAGGCTCTAATTGGACTGACCAGCCTATAATCATCTTTCTCTACAATTCTTCTCTGCGACCTCTTTCCCTTCTCTCACAGGTTTAGCTGCTGGTGTTCAATGTCAGCTCTGATGTGGCACAGCTTGGATCAGACTGCTGTAAAAACAACTAAGTTGTGAGAAAGAGCTGTGAGAAGCTTCACTTGGGACCTCCACTCATGCACCCTCCACTCGTTTGCTCATGAGCTCCATTTAATCTCAAGCCTTTGCCCTTGGTCCTTGTCTGAGTTATTTTGTAGGTATGCCTGTACCCAGACTTGTACCTTGATGATCCTGATGTGTTGACTTGACCTCAGACCTGCCTTATCACTATGGACTTTTCTGGTGATCACTGAACTATTGGTTGAACCCTGGTCTCTGGCTCTGCTCTGTTCTTCTTGTGAGGGTACTGTGGCATTGTGCCCCTTGTTGTTGAGGATGCTGCCTCTGCCTGCCTTGTTGTCACCCTCAGCTCCCAGATCTCCTTCTCTTACAGAGTAGCCTGCTCTTCCTGTTCTCTGACACAAGGAGTAATAGTAATCCTAACATATTTTATCTGAACATCTAAACAGATAAGTGGAGGTCAGAACAGCATTAAGACATTATTTCTAATGAAGACCTTTTCATCAAACACTTTTTTAAAAGATGATAAATTCTGAGAATTTTGTGTTGGACCTATGGTTTGAGCTGTTCCTAATACTCCCCAGTCATAGACTCAGAGGGCTCACATGAACATAAAAATAGGACCCTGTAACTAGTGACCTTTTCCAGCTTTTGGATCTCCTTTTCAGTGTTCCAACATAAAACACATCCTATTCCATCTCATCCCTGACAGAGTGCAAGGGATTAAAACTTCAGTTGTGCTACTCCTGCCACAACACTTGGAACACATCCATCCCCTTCAGAAGTATCATTTACCCTTCCCAGTAACGGAGAAGTTGAAAGAGTGTATATCTCCTCCTGTAGTTGCAAAATGAGTGGCTTTTAGAGTCTCCTTTAAATTGTTCCCAGTTACTGCTACAGGGGAAACTATCATTCCCTCTCCTTTGCCAAGCTATGGCCAGAAGAATGTGGATACATGACAGTTCTTTCTCAGTGTTTTCAGTAGATACCTTGGGTGTTAAAACAAGCGGAATTATATTTTTGCAAATTGTCAGTTAGAACTAACCTCACCACACAACAGTTTCGTCATCAAACTTTTAAGTTTATATTAGATATTCTTTAAATATGCTTATGTTTAAATTACTAATTTGATTCTGGTTAAAACAACAGCAACAGATGTACTCAATTCAAGCAATGTACTTTTAAAGACTGCAACATAGCTGTGATTATCATCTATGTGGATAATAGCACTGGACCACAATTAGGTATATATTCTTTCTACTGTAAAAATATTCTTCAGTTCTCTTCCTTGATAAAGTACAAAACACGGTCTCAATAGAAAATAAAAAATCTATATTACCCAAGTGGATACTCCTTGTGTTATTGATTTAAATAAATAACAAACACATAAATGTATGTCCCTCTTGTCTCTTAGAACAATGAATGCATTTCAAGTTCTAGTTGTCTGAAGCTTTTATACTTTGGAGCACTGAATTAGTTTAACATATATTAAATTACTTACAGTGAATCTTCCAATTATATTAAGACACAATCCTTCATTCAGACAGTTGATGCTGAGCAGCCTGCAGTAGTCAATTACTTCCTCACAGTTCTTTCCAGTGAATCCTGGCATGCAGCTGCAAATACACCAGTGTATTTTAGAGGACTTGCATTTTAAAAGTTGATCGCATTTAATTAGATTCCATAATTCTATTTAATAATGTTCTTGCAGTAACAAAACAGACCTTTTATGTTATTTAAAACATACAGAGCATTTTTTCAAGCGACTAACAATCAGTTACATGATTCTGGATATTTTTTCTTCTACATAAAATAAAAATTTTCATTAATTAAAATATTTTTATACCAATACTTCATATAATCTTCTGGAAACCAAAACAACCTTGAATGAGGTGGTATTTAATAGAAAACCATAAACAAGGTTTGTAAATGTATTAGAAAGGAAGGTTCTACTAAAACATGAGAGAGAAAACTGAAAAAGATGATGATAAATGAAACTTAAAATAGTTAGCCTCAATCATTACTGACGATTAGCAAAGAGTATTCAAAAATGACACACTTAGGTAGGAAGGAACAATGTGAGGAACCCATGCACAGGACAACACATAGCTGCTTTTGTGTTTGTTTAATTATAATACAGTATTTTATTTTAAAGAAGAAAACTAGCATTCTTTTTTGTGACTGTTTGCTAGTTCTATGTGATGACAATGGAGCACGGCTAACACTTCTATGGTAAAAGGAGGTGTAGACATTTCTTCTGCTTCATGTCACCACTTGTCATTAGTAGGAGAAAATCCTTTTCTTATCTAGTTCTCCAGTGTTAAAAAAATTCCCTTACACAATAAAAAAGATGAGATTCAAATAGATAGTAAGCAAGTTTTATTCAAAGGCAATAATGGAACATTGCAGAACAAATAAATATGTGAGTCTTTCTCAAATATCTTGCTCAAAATGCACAAAAGTAAAAGCCAGACCACAAAAACTTTCTTATGCCTTTTGATGGACATGTAACTCCTGTCAAATTCACTCCTGCCTGTATTTATATACCTGATTAGCATATTACTCTGTTTAAAGGATCTTTCTGGTAGCACAGAAAGAAAAGGTTTAAGTAGCAGAGATGAGAAATGACCAGTCAGCTGAAAAATTCTGTTTATGAAGAAACCCCAAGATGACAGATGGGAAGTTTCTTTAGCATATTCTGAGAGGTACTCTGTCTAATGACTCATCCCAGAAGCTGAGTATCATGAAGATGATACAGATCACCTTCGTTTTTCCTATGCTCTTGCTCCCAGTGGGTGCAATATTCAGTTGCGTCACTTACATTTCCCCATTTTAAAAAATAATGCCATCCCTGGTTTCATAATGTATGAAGCCTCTCACAATTGTATAACATACACCAGTAAAGAATATATTTCAATAGAAAATACAGTACAGACAACATGATTCCATAGAAAATGTCTTAGTTAACTGAATTTTCTAAATCAATGAAAGAATTCTAAAGACGACTAATCAGTGGGTATGGCTATGCCTTTGAGGGATGCACAAAGGCAATCCATCTAGTATGTCCAGAAGCATAAGTCATTTGTCAGCTTTTGTGAAGTACAAACTGGGCTGTATATCACTGGAAGCCCCTGGACAGTCTACACACAGGTTAAGTATGGGACCACGTGGACAGAAGTAGGTGGAAAAACCTTCTCTACCTAGAGGTTTCCAAGACCGCTTTTTTAAGACCACTATAGACTTAACCACAGGACACTCCTCTATGTTATTGCATTGCAAGTAGCAATGCTCTATATACCTCCCCTAGCCTCATCATCCTCTCGAAAAAAATGCTATATGCAAACCATATAATTATACTGCTACCATTTCAAGAACTTGGAAATGAAATCCTGGCAAAGTCTATTCTTACCAAATTTGCAGTTCAATTTTTGTAGCTACAAGGAGTTTTTCATAATGTGTAGGTGCTTTTATTTCATCATATAGTTACATACTTATTTTCCCCTCTAAACAAGGATATTCTGATCACCAAATAATATATTTGTTGTCCTTTATAATACAGCAGCATTCATTCATATATTACATTTATGTATAAAAGGGCTATAAAGTAAAAAAAGTGATATGGTATCTTCTTTATAATTACATTTTAAAATAATGTTTTAAAAAAAATCAGTCAGAGCAAGCCAATTATAAAATTTGATTCACTGATTTGCTTTCAACTATAAAATCGGGTGAGATCTGGTCTGAAATCAGGTGAGAGAGCTCCTAGTTTTCTTGGTTCCATTTATCTGGGTAATCTCTAACTGTGTTCATAGAATGGATAATTTAGTAAACCAATTTTTAAAGTTGTTTTTTCTATTTTTTCTATTTGCTCATTTTTCTTAGTTTTAGTTTTGTTGTTTTGCAATAGACAAGCCAAGGTGAGGGAAGGTAAGTGTAAATTAACAGTAGGAAAGTTGACAGTAAAGTTGCAAAAACAACAGTAAAAAAACAAATTTTCTCAGAATACCCTTTCCCTCTTTTTGTGGCTTTTTAGTGTCACAAAGAACATGGATAATAGAAGCAGATACAAAGTAAACAATCACAATTTATTGTGATGGATACCCTTGTTCACTGCCTATTTGAATTCGTCTTAAATCTTGACATTTAAGAAAAAATGCTACTATCAGATTCTTAGCACAAAGTTGTGTATGATATCAAGACTGAAAGGATGGAGTTAGGATACAAGGTAGTCATACATCATAACTGAAGTGAAGAAAATTAAATTGAGTATATGTATAGAATGGAAAACAACTGCTTTCCAAAAGAAGAAAGGGTAAGTAGATAGAAGCTGAGGTGGTGAAGAATGCAGCTTAGGCATGAGGGGAAGCAAATAAAATACTGACAACTAAAACAAAACAAAACAAAAAAAAGGAGTAAAATGGCCAAGTCAACTCTTACTGGAATTTGTATGTGCATGTGAGATAAGTGCCATTACATTCATTTAAAATGCTATTCAAAATAAAAGTGGATCAGGTAGTAGTAGTGGATCAGCTAGCATGAAACGTGCTTTTTGTGGAGTAACTAGTCATAGTCATAATCTACATTATCTGAAAATGATTAAGATGAATACAGCAATTACTGAGAAGGAAACAAAACCTTCACTTAAAACTTTTAATGACCAACTCCAAAGCTCTTGAATAAAGAAACATTGTTAATGGTAGCCTTCCTTTGTGTAACATGAACTATAGAGGAAGAATGACTCACACTGTCAGAAAGTTTCCAAGTGTGTGCCTTAATAAACTTGAAACTGTTAAAATAGCTTTTCTGACATCCTCTGTTATCTAGGTAGCTAATGCAAGATATAAATTTACAAGGAGAATTTTGGATCCTAAAAATAGTAAAATCTGCTGACAGTTGGTCCTATTATGATTCTGGTAGCTATAAATTTTTAAGGAATAACAAATGAATTGTATTTACTTTCTGGAAACTAAAAATGAGCTGGAAGAGTTAATAGTCTGAGGCAAAGCTAAGGACACTTATCTTAGCTGGTCACTCACAGATGACCTAGAAACTATTTAAACTTGATCCTGCAATCTTCTGAGCTTTCATGATCACTGCTGCGCTTTCATGTTCACCCTGCTTGTCACATTAGGGTAGGCTGAAAGTGCCCTCTCAAGAACTCTGTATCTCCCCTACATTTCAACACTCCTACTTGCAAGATTGCAACTCTCACACCGAATTCCTGAATCTGGTCTTCTTGAGCAAAGTATCTGATTCATAGTCCCTCAAAAAGTTTTCTCTCACCTAAATGAATTCCAATTATACTGGCATAAACATACCCAGAATTTACAGTTTTGAAATATTTGTGAATAAGCAGTAAAAAATGATTTTATTTTCAAGATATCATAAAAATAAAGAAAGACTTATGAATTTATTAACAACATACTTTGAAAAAATATTGCAATCACTAACTGGAGCCTTTGGGGAGCGAATTTCAAAACTAAAGCTGAATACTGAAACTTAAGTTCCAACGCTGCCATCAGGAATGAGATCCATCCCTATTTAACTTTAAAAGTCTACTTAGTATCTAGTTTAGGACTGCAGTCTGGGCTTTCTAGGTACTCTGAACAGAGAAAAATGGGAACCTCTAGAAGGTGATTCATCTCCCCTTTGGAAGGGTTGAATCACCTTCTGGAGTTCCTCTCCCCTTCCCTCATAAAACAGCCTGCTGTCTAGCTTACACTAGATGCTAAGGTAAAACTCCATGGGATGAATGCTATCCAAAATTTTTACTTAAGCAAGATGTTCAGGGCCAACCCCTTGAAGTTACAGGAACTTGACAGATGCACTCTTCTTGACTCTATTCAAGGTGTTCTCCTTGGTTGTCATTTTTTCCTTGTTCTAGAGCATTCTTGACATTAAAAATAGCAGGCTTATTTCCCTTCTCATTTCTTAGACTAGCCCTTCACAATGTGACTTGCCTGTCTCCATAAATATGTCTTTTACAGACCAAACAACTGAACGCGTGCACAGTACAGAAACATTGAAGGTAAAATCTTGGCACCACTGACATTAATTTGGATTTTTGGATTGGATTTTTATGATTGATATTCATAGGAAACAGGATTTTACCCTTTCTGTGCCCAAAAAACCAAACTCTGGTACCTAGCTTTAACTACATAATTTAAGTGAGTCTCATTATAATCAGTATAAATGGGCTTTTAATTGCCCATTTTTACTTTATATTATATTGATCAAAATAATGACTGCCATTCATATTCCAAAATACTAGATCATTAGAAAGACTATTATATCACCCTGTCTCTTTCCATAGCTATTTCTATTTACCACTTTTCATGGTACAACAAGGTTCATGGTACAGCACCACTTCTACCCAGTTTTGCTTTGTGAATCATAAATTATTGAAATTACTGAAATATATACATGGTTAGGAACTTGTTTTTTTCTCAAGAAAAGCAACTTACATAGTCATATTAATTGTTCACATTATGCATATTTTTAAATATAAGTTTCAGGCATAATTTCATACTAAAGCATGCATCAGCATACTGTGTAAAAGACTGGCTATATAATAGTAAATTATTAGTAACTTATATCTTGGTTTTAGGCATCAGTAAATAAATGATAACATTCCGTGTTCTGTGCTATATGTATGCTATATCAATATGGGAAGACCTAACTCTGTGTGTGTGTGTGTGATTGTTTAAGTATAAACAAAATTCTATCTCTTTTTTCTTGTTTGGAGAAATTAGAAGTGGAGTTCTATGTGTATTTTAATTTCCAGACTTCTCAACTGAATCTCTTCTGATGGACTGTAACACTGTGTATTATACATCAGTTATGTGTTTGCACATTCTAAGTTCATTCATAATGTGTTTTCAGGCTTTTGTATGCCACAGCTTTCAATTATCTGCTTTTATTAATATCCTAAAATTGGAGATTGTTTACTGCACTTGAGTAATGCTCAGCAGAACTTACTTTAAAGCAGCCAGATGAAAGTCAAGCAAATGTAAAGAATACAAATTGTACTCTTTAACAGTGTAAGAAAATGTCTATAAAGCTATTTAAAATGGACTGAAATCATATACCTAATGGGTCACTTCTGTTATTTGCAAAGGGATGATTTTTAGTATGGCCTCTTGGAAGAAAGCACTTTTTAATATGCTGCTTAAAGGATCAATCTGAGATCTGAGTCATGAATTAGGAATGAACAGTTACCCTTTCACAAAGATAACGTAATAATCACATACCCTAAATGGGAGTGGCAACGGCAATTTAATGTTTCACTTGTTTCCAGTATGTCAGGATTTACATATTTGGTCTTACAGAATTCATGATGAAACAATTTATAACTTCTTAAATGCTTTAAAACTTTTTGTAGGACTTTCTTCAAGAATCTTCAAGAAGTCTTGTACAGTAGAGCACAAAAAAGTAAGGAAAATTTTGTAAAATGAAAGTGTATTGTTTTCTGTATTGTCTCTTACTGAAGATTTCTTTTCTTTCTGCAATCAGTGGCATATCATCAAATGATCCAGTGAAGTACTGAAATAAAACAATTTCTTATCTTACCAGCACTCATAGTTCTGTTGCTGTTCTACACAAGTTGCATTATTTAAACAAGGCAACAATTCACAAGGATTCAGCACTCTCTCACAGAACTTGCCAGTGAATATTGGCAGACAGATACATGCCACATCCTATAGAACAGAAGGAAATTGGAAATAATTATTTGTTGTATCCAAGGCAATTCATAAATCAGTATTTACTTCCATTACTTTAGAGACTCTAAGTAGGACAGGGTGTCATCATATTAAGCAGTGTACAAAGACATAATAAAAAACAGCTGTAGCCCCAAATAGGTTGCAAACATAATTTAGGACAAGTGGAACAGGCCTTCCAGAACATATTACACAAGAGTTGAGTTTGCTAATTGGAAATACACCAGCTCTAAATTGTCTGGCTTTGTGATTTCATAACTGAATCAAGAAGGAGCTTTATAATTTGTTTATGTTTCTTCCTCATTTCTAAATTTGTTCCAGCGTAAAAGTCTCTATCAAACAGTAATAGTGCCTGAGGTACATCACATTCCTAACAGTATTCAGTAACTAGAGTAAGAAAGAAAATGGTTTGTATTCTTTTTTTCCCCTCAACATGAAGCACAGAGAACAGTGTGAAAGACATCTGTCAGTTACTGTAATCTGTAATTTACACAGCAAGAACAGTAAGATATTTTACAACAAAATATTTATTAGTGCTGAAACTCTTGCCCTTATTTTCTAATAATGTAATGTTCTATATATGCTTTTTGATGCCAGACAGAAGGGCAAAAATATATTGGGGTTTGTTCTTCCAGTGAATTTGGTAATGTTCAGAAAAGTGTTTCTTCAGATTTAGTCCTACAAGCATCACCAAGGAGCTTTATTTTAACATCTATTCAAAGATTTCTCTATGTATGAAATGATTTACCTCATTTCTGTGTCTACAGAAATGATTGTACAAAATATATATGTTAGTATATCTATTAACTAAGAATTAAGTGGAATCAGACAGAATATTTAGACAGATTTTATAATTTAGAAATCCATCAATTTGTTCAGTAATGTAGATGTCTCTTTTTTCTCTTTCTGTGAGTGAGTATATATCATTGATCCACTGGTATATGATAACTGAGCTTTTGAGCTCTTCTTTCACTATTTTGGCTCTCTTTAATCACTGTTATCTACAATAGTCAAGCTGATGAAAGAACATCAACAATGTGTTTTGAAATACTACCAGATATGGCTCTATTATCAAACTTTCTGCTACTCTGCATCAATTTATTCTATTTTACAACAACAAAAAAAAAAAAAAAGAGAAAAATTTTTTAAAGGGTATCAAAAATAAATTCCACAAGGAAAAGCAACAGTGGGAAACAACCAATAGCTAATAAAAAAGGCTGTGATGTACCATGTTTTATATCAGAAGCTTTCCATTACAGCAAAAAAAACAAAAAAACAACATTGCTAGTTTCTTAAATGAACTCCAAACAACTGAGCTTAAAATGTGGCATTTGGGCTTTTTAACCACAGAAATATTAGAAACACTACACATTCAGGTAATACTGTGTTTATGCATGAATCATGAAAAGCTCATTTTAAAAGTTAACATTAGAATTAAATGATTTGGCATTATATTCAAATATGGAGCCTTGAAGTTTGTACTTACGTTTGGCAAATCAATACATATACCTCTGTTCTGACATGGTGTGGAGGAACACTTGTTGATATCAACTTCACAGTTATGACCAAGAAAACCAGCTGCACAATCACAAACATATCCAGATCGATTATATTGGCATATGCCCCCATTCAGGCACAGCCAAGATGCACAAGGATCATCAGGCTCCTCACACAAAGGACCTACAAGGAACAAACACAGAAAATACGGAGCATTTGAGTAAAGGATGCTTCCTGGTATGCTGCCTATAAAATTACCTTGTTACTATGTTTCGTTTGCCTTTTATTTTAATTAATTCTGTTTTTAATTTTAGAGGAATTGAGACGCTTTTATCTATTGTGCTTTTTTCAAAAACTGCCCACGCTGTGGAGCTCCAGTTACTAACTGGGACACCTGTAAACAATCACCATCTAAAAAGTGAAGAACATAAAATTTTCCTTCGTGTTTTGTTTGTTTTGGTGAATACATATGGTACCAATATGTGTGAGTGAGTAAACCCATCTGTAGCAAGGGGAGAAAGAGAGAAAGGAAGCAAATGTCCTAAAAGACAATAGTCACTAAATGTCTTTTTCACAGGGTTTATTGTTATGGGAAGCCAAATCCAGTGGACTTGCAGACCCCAAAAATTCTTCACGTTCCTGTTTATAGGCCCAGCTAGTAGTGCGGCTGAGTGTATTCTCAGGCATGTGCCTGTACACACTCAGACACCCAGACACACACACAATACAGACACAGTGGCAGCATGGATCAACACAGAGAACAGCATCTTTCGCGGTACCACATAAACACAAACAGCACTCATGAGAACGTGAGCAGTACAGATGGCCTGAATCTTTTCCTCCTCTGCAGCTCATGAGGAAAGCATGCACACCCCTTACTCTCTAGATGCACAAACATACCCAGGTTCTAATATCCATGCCCACATCCTGAGCCTCTTGTCCAGCTGCTAACTCAGACCTTGGGTCTTCCCAGATGTTGGTGTCCTCCTACTTGCTGGCCAGTCCAGCTTGAAGTCTGCTAGTGAAGCACATTCTCCCCACCACACACACACAGTCACACAGAAAACAGTTAGGAAAAGAGTTCTGCAGAGACTGCAGTGATCAGACCCAGGACTCAGACAAGTATACTGACCAGCAGCTTGCTTACACTCGATCAGCCCCTTTTCTCTCTTCTCCCCATTTTCATGTCTGTTTTTCCCCCATCTGCCTTGAACACTATCTTCCTTTGGCCCTGTCTCCTCCCAAATTAAAAGCCTTTACTGGATTTTTTTTCCCCCACTGGCCTCAGTTTTGCCACATCCATATGCAAATTCAGTATTTCTGATATGGTAACCTAGATAATCTTGGTTTTCTATGGTATTATTGATATGGTTACCTAGGCACTGTTGGCCTTGCAAGTTTCTGATGCTCAGAAAGCTCCCAGTGGCTCCCCTTTAATTATCTGTGAAGTTTTGCCATCTCTCACAAAATTCCCTCTTAACCATTTGTGAAATCCTGTCATTGCTTGTGGCACTATATCTGTAACTTTTGTCAGCTTCTCGCTCTGATATTTCTTATGCTCAGCAATTTCTCATGTTATGTCCAGTAGTTTCTCATGTTCTGTTTGATTATTGTAACCTCAGGCAAGGGTCTACTAATCTGCCTGCATATCTGAACAGTTATGAGTTGCCTAACTATTTTGAGACAATTAACTTTTTTAAATTTTGCAACATGAAAGAAAGAGCACAATTATAGAGGCTGAGAATCCAGTTCCACTTACTTTTGGAAAATTATATACCAAGTATTTTTTTTATATGCTGTACTTTGATATTCTGCTATGAATGAACTCTGATTTAAGCCACCTTCCTAGCACACATTTGCATATCAAATCAGAAACATTTTCAATTATTTGGTGTTGCAATAAAATTAACTTCATAATAAATCTGTTCTGCCTTAGTAGTATGTATTAATTCCATATTTTGTCAAACAATCACTTGAACCAACTATTAAAAATAAACTTTCATAAAACAATATATATATTAGTTATATATATGACTATATATATTTTAGTTATATATATTATATATATATATAATATATGACAAAAGATGTATAGTCTTGGGATAGCAAACAAAGTTTTTAGCTCAAAATTGTAAACTGCCAGGTAAATGTAGCTAATTTGTTCTAAACAAATTTGTAGGTAAGTGCATGGGTCTCTAATCATTTTCTTGCGAACACATACTAACTACATACAGGAACTTTAAGTATGTGGAGTAACATTTACCAGGAGATCCAAATATGTCATTCTCTACTATATACAAAAACAGGTGATGCAGCCAACACCTCGCAAGAAAATCTTATTAACAGAAAAAGAGTCAAACCACTTTTGCCTATTTATCACTCACTCTCGTATTCATTGGAAACAGTTGTTTCAGTAAGGCAAAATGAATTGGACTTTCAGGACATATTATTCACTTTTCTTTAGCATCAGAGGATGTTCAAAGAATGCTTTCTGAATTTGTTGCTAACCCTTATCACCATAGTAATCAAATTACAGTAAAAGTATATTGCAACTTGCAGATTTTAGGGTGTGTTAATAGACAGGAGAAACCAAGACATTCCTCAGACTGAAGCCATTGATTAGTATTGTCACATATATAAGGGAACACTTGCAATACCAAGTGAAGGTCACTGTTCAATTATTTCTCATTACTCTGTTTTAGTATTTAGCTTTCATGTTATACTTTAGTACAATATTGTACCCCAGCAGCACTCAGAGATGATCTCTTTATGGAAACTGAGACTGTATCTCAATGCTTATCCTCCTGATTTTTTCCTTTGATTTGGGCATACTTAGAAGCTGGGCGCTCCTGATCCACTCACATTAGACAATAGGAGAAGGCAGATCAGCACAACAGTGGCTCCAATCATTCTATCCAACAGAAAGCCAAAAAATATAGTTCCACAAGCCAACCACTGAGTTGTTCCTGCCATTGTTTCTACCTCTGAACCCTACCTCTTATCCTTACTATGGGTAACGAAAGTCTGTGTGGATTGACCCATTGCATCTCCACCGTCACAAAAATTCTTTTACCTCCTGCCTTGTGCTAATGGGTAATATGGCTTCAAAAAGGTAACAGCATCAGGACCTCATCATTTTTTCTGCCACCAATATGAAGATATTCTTAGCCTTTTGTTAAACAATGGGACTAGATGGGATTATTATAACAGGGAAAGACTACATAACAAAACACAGTACAACGAAGGTCAGTTGAGGAAACTAGATGAAAGAGGTGCCTTTCTGGTAATACTCATTTGTAGTAAAGCCAGGAAAGGGCTGCTGTTCTGCTAAAAAAGAGCTATAGAAACTTTAAAGAAGGACTAAACATAGCTAGAAGAGAAGAACCTAGAAGAGAAAAGGCCTGAGATAAGGAAAGAAAGTTAATCACAGCATGGGAGATGCATCAGGGAATAACCACTTTTGGATGTTGAATCTTAAGCCTGAAAATGGTAGAGGTATCACTAAATTGGTTAAGAAACCACATAGTGCCATTTACATAAATATCCAGGGTTACTAAGTAAAATAAAATCATTATTATTTTTAATAGAAATCACTTTGGGGATTTCTATTTATAAATCCATTTTCTTCCCTGCTGAAATGAGTATTTCCCTAGGAGTAAAATGTGTGAAAAATCATCTTAACATACTAACTTTTAATACAGTTTCAGCACATTTATTCTGTCAATCCTCTAATAAAAAATCAAGATTTTTAAAGGAGTTATGCATAAGACAGAGAAAACAGTATTTCAGGAAATAGTATATGTTACACCCATATATATTCACTCATCTGTATTTTAATAAGAATGAGGCAATTGTATTTCAGGGTGACCATCAAAAAGAAACAATTTAGTAGGAGAGTGATTTCAGTTGAAGTGAAACAAATGGTTTCTAGCAATTAAAATCAAATATCAAAAATACACAGAAAGCAGTAAACAGAAGAAAGTCTGGGAATGAAGAGAAATTTGATAATTCAAATGTTAAAAAAGTTAATATTTTAATAATTTCAGTTTCACACTGAAACTGTAGAAACCCACCTCTTATGTCGTTACTAGTGCTTAACACTCTTGTCTACTTAAAAACTAATTAAAAAATAAGGCTCTCTTAATCTGAGAACTGTTAGATTTCAGTTGATCAAGCGAAAGTATTTCTGTATTTAAGCTGATCCCTGTTTGCATAGCTCAGTTAACAGTTCACTGTAATTAATCTAATCTGGTTCACTCTGTTATTATTTTCCTGAATTTCATCAGATGTCCTTCTACTCTCCAGGTAAATATTTCTTTTTGAATTAGTGAAGCTGTGTACCACCTTCCCCCACATATTCTCTAAAGTTATAGTCTGACACCCAATTTTCAGTGAAATTGCTCGCTTCCTGCTTCCCTTTGCACAGTGCTGGCACAATCCTTCATGCCCCACAATAAACTGCACCTGGGAAATAATCTGGCTGAAATTTGACAATTTTTATTTCTGCTGCGTTACTTTTCAGCTGATTCTGTTCCCTATTTAGATAAGAGCTCAGTTCAGTAGTTATGCTGACAGGGCATGGGGCTGCTGAGTTTGAGAGTAAGTATATAACTGTTGAAATAAGCAGCTATATGACTCCTGCCAAATGTGAAATTATAGTTTCATTGAAAGACATAACATGTCATATGACCTTATTAAATTGTATGACAACTCCATGTTGAAAGCCTGGAAGCGTGGGTTCAGCTCTGGGCTGCCCTCATAGACATACAGTCAGTGCAATTTTAAACCATAATTATTCACCATAATGTAGACACCCTTACTAAGTCAGATGAGTAGCTCTCTAGAATTCACAGTTTCACCTACAGCTCAGTTAAATGTAACAGCTGTCAAGACACACAGCTCACATGTAAACAAGTACATAAAGGCATCCAAATTCTTAATCTGGTGTCTTAACTGGAAACTGAATCCCACCCAAAGGGACTGGGTTAAATTCATTGTGTGGTTAAATTTCATTTGCGACAAAGCAGTTGTCAGTAAATAATATTTGGCCTTAAAAAGCAAAATATAACATTCCAAACTATTAAATTTCTGGAAAACTTCTGAACATTCAAGCTTCTGGCTTTGTGATAAGCACATCTGAAAAATATACTATTTGTGTGTCTAAATGATTAAATTAGAAAGATGACTTTTTTGGTATGGAACCTTTTGTTGAAAAATGACTTTTTTTAAATAAAGAATTCTTTCTTTGGAGAACTGCTAGGAGTTAACATTTTCCTTTTTTCCCCATGTAAAACATATCAGGATATTTTTATCAACACTCTCATCAATTTTTTCTTTTAAATTTATTCATTTATGAAATAACTTTTTAAGCACAAAACTGAGATGGATTTTTAGCAATTTTCTTGGTAAAGAGAATATAATTTTTCCATTTAAAAACTGCACTGAATCACAAGCTCTTGCCTCATATATCCAGGTCCTGAAATATACCAATATTTCCGTTGATACATTAAAAGCATTAATCTTTGAAATATGAATACAATATTAGCCACTTCATATAAATTTCTTATCAAACACAATGAATGATACCTTTTTACTGCATGCGAAGTTTCAATAAAGTTTGAATCAAAATGAAATCTACTTAAGGCAATATAAATCTAGGGCTCAGAAGAGAGAGAGTGCAAATCTCCATGGAAGATTACAAGGGCTAGAATCTTCATTTTAGACCAAACAGGCAGTATCAGAGCTCACTGATGTGCTTTATACAAAGCTCCAATCAGCAGACTTGAAAATAGACATTTATAAAGTAAATGAATGAAAAGAACATTAACTTCCATCAGAGGAAAGCCTATTAGAGATAAAATTATGGTAATGCTGGAAAGACTCATCAGGAGTACTTGTAAACTTTTTGTTTTACTTCTCATCTTCACTAACCACAGTATTCAAAAATACTAAAATAGCCAAAGCAAACAGAGTTGTACTGATTCTGAGCAGACGTTCACCCTGGCCACTGTTAAGGCAAGTGTCTCTGTGCTCTGTTACTCCCCGGGGCAAGAGCAGGGGATCACAGATCAATAGGGATAACAGATCAATAATACTAGTCCTCACCTAAAATCACTTCCTAGTGCCTCAACCAGAGTTTATTGCAGAAAGGGACGTTCACATTCCTGCTAGGGGCAATAGGAAGAATAGCCATAATATTCAATTTGGCAGCTATGGCTTTTATCAAAAATAGCACTGCTGCCCACTTGGACAAAGTTCTAGATTTAAAATGGCCTTTCTCTATGGAGCCAGCTGCTGGGGTTTATCACTCATCAGAAAACAACAGAAACAGAAAAAAAATCTAACATAGTGTATCCATTAATAGGGAATCTATTCATACTCTACATTTCTGACTATGTAAAATGACATGATTAGTTATGCATCTTTTGGGAAGGTGTTTTTTTAGGAACACATTGATTAATCACTGTCTTCTTTACGGTAACAATTTCTCCAGATAATATTAATTCAGTTGCTCAGCTATGCAATAGGTGATAAGAGCTTTCCTATGCTCGAATAAAAGGTATGTACCTGATGGCTCCTTCTTCTGAAGTATTTTACCTCTTCAAGATGAGGAGGTCTCTCCTGGACTTCAGGGACTAGAACTGTGCCTGATGTTATTTGGTATGTTTTCTAAAGGTATGAATAGGAAATACACTTTTTACTAAATTTCTAAATGATAATAGATCAATTTAATTACACTGACCAGGAAAGAAAATTTGTTCATTAAAGCATAAAAGACTCTGTGATTTCAAACTGTAAAAGTACAAGCTATGAAAATAAATCTGCATAAAAATACTAAGTATATAACTCTACATTAATGGGTATCAGAGACCAGCAAAGTGGCAAATGCTTTGTGAATCAAAACAGAAAGAACTCCATCGGGCAGGAAAACAAGACTTCATTTGCTCACTTTTCAGTGGAAGAGAAAATCATTGTCCATAGCTTGCAGGAAAGAAAACATCATAATCGTTACTGAGCGAGCTGGAAGTGCTGTTCTATATACCACTAGTGAGACGAAAATTAAATACTTCTTACCCTTCTGAGTAAATGGCAAAGGCAATTCAAGGAAACTTAGTATCAGAGGAGCATGTCTCTAAGGTGAACCTGCAGGCAGACTGCTGTGCAAAGGCACTCTGATGGGTGGGTCTTGGGCATGCGGCTGGAACGGAGGAGGGAGAACTGAGAAACCAAGAGCAGTAAGTTCTCCCCAGCTTTGCAATATACAGACAATGGATGAATAATTTAGGATGGAGGGGAACCAGGACAGAACTGGGCAAAAAGTGTTATTTAGAGATATTTGAAAAGAAGTTTCCTAAGGGAACAGACAGAAAAAAAAAAGCACTTATAAAAAGCTCTCATGGAAAAAGCAGCAGATATAAAATGAATAGAAAACTCTTTCTGGAGAGAGAAAAAGGTAAAATGACCAAAATGACCTCCATCTTTAACTGCTAATGTTACTAATACAGGGATGTATATTTCCTGAGCTTCAAAAGCTGTTGCAGAAAATAAAAGCCCTTTTTATCAATAAATGATAGAGCAAAAATCCTTAAAGAAGACACCTATTGTTAAAACAAATATGATCCAGCCTTTTCTGCTTTATTGCCTGTATGTTTACAGCCAGCTAGAATTAAAGAGCAACATCCCTCCCAAAGAGCTTAATAATATGGAAAAGGGAACATGCCTCAAAGAACAGTGTAAGTCTATTAAATTCTCTATGGGCCGAGTGTTACTTAAAACTTCTACAGATGTGCTAAGTCTATAAAAATTCCAGAGGAAACTGTTTCCTAAAGGTCCTGAACCCTTCTGGTCTTTGTGAGGCAAGCAAACCGTATTTCCTTCCCTTCTGCTCCACAGAACAGCGAGTGGTAGCCTCAGTACTTCTTAGTGCAATGGCTAGCTGCCTGTCAAAACCCGACTGCATTTTTTTGATGATGGAGACTCTGGGGCTTCTGCTTCTCTTTAGGGCCTGACTTGTTCAATTGTTTTCACAATTTGCCTCTTTTCCAAAAGCCAAGCAAGGTATTTATGTATATGGTTTTTATATATACTGTATTTGTATTCATTCACATGAAAGAAAACAGTAAAACAAGTCTGTTCCATGCCCCATAGGTATGTTTGTGACATATGCCATATTTCTTGAATCTTTTAACAGCAATATTTAGTTGAAACTTTGAAAAAATGCTGTTTTTCTCAGAAACTGAAATAACTTGATCATTATGCATAATATGGGTAAAATGTTTTTAACTCCTTCTTTCCATAAAGAACTAAAACTTGTAGTATTTTCCTGGTATTTCAGTCAGTCTAAGGGGGACAAGGGGAAGGGAGGGAGAGGGCTGGGCAGGGAGGAAGGGGAAGGGGGGAAGGAAGGAAGGAGGGAGGCAGGGAGGAAAGGAAGGTTGGAAGGAAGGAAGAGGGGGGAAAAGGAAGAGATTTCTTTTACTGAGGCACCAGTATCCTCTCATATTCCCCAGAGCAAACATGACAGGCACTTGTATAGGTTAAAGAAAATTCTACATACTGCCTAAACAGTTTAATCCGTAATTTAGATATTTTAAGAGCTTTTAAATTCTAAAATATATCAAAATTACTAACTGACAAAACAAATAGATTCTCAATTTGTTCTGGAACAGAGACACTAAAAACTTAGTAAGACAAGATCCAGATCCTAGTATATTCTAAATCTGTTTTCAAAATTTACCAAAAAAAATGTGATTTATCTTCACATATGTATATTTTAGATGCTACTTCACGCAAAGAAGGTATCTTACTGATATTTTTTCTACCTATATTTACCCACTTGCTAGACAATGAGGGATGAGAAGTGATCCACACAAGGCACATAGTAATTATGCCACTCATTATTCTAACTGAAGGGACTCAGTATAGATAAAATAAATAGAATAACACTTCAAATAATTAGCGAAGTTATGCATATTTTGTGATGACAAAAGTTTGAGGTTCCATTTATGTTAACATTTTTTTCTGAAAAAGACTTCCTCAATATTTTAGGTGCCGATTCAAGTAAGAGTTCTTAAAATTTCAGTAAGAAGAAGGAATCCTCCAGTCTGGATCTATAAAATGTCCAAGTACAGGAAGAGTAAAATTTTCACCTAAATTATCTGTGAAGTAAAGCATTTCTGTCCCATCTTCATTACTTGTGTCATACAAATACAATTATGTTATATAGATCTTATATCTGCAAACAGTACACAGAGTGAAAAATGTGGTAAAATGAAAAATAAATAAAAGTGCAGAATGACTGCAAACATTCATTCTTAAATTAACAGTTATAGGAGAAGACCCAAAGTAACAAGGAAATGAATACCCTATACATCTTCTGCTTAATGTCATAAATATCTCCACAGGAATATCCTGTAGCTATCCTGAAGAAGAATTGTACAAAATGCAACTAAGGACAGCAAGACTGTAATAAACAAAGTAATTCTTCTCTCTGTCACGGGATGACATCAAAAAAAAGTCTTGTAAGCAGGAAAAATAAAGCTATATTTAGATGCTAAATCCTTCGTTTAGAAGGTTTTGAAGTTACAAAAGGGAATAAAATAGTGAAACCAGAGTCTTGGCAAACACTGAAGCAGTGATGACAGCACTTTCCTTCCCAAAGACTGAAAAGCACCTTGGACAAGACCCAGAGAACAGCTTAGCACATAACTGTGTCTTAAGGGGCATTTAGGTATGCAAATTTCAGAGATCTATCCACCCAAATACTGTTTTGTTGCTTAAATGACTGTGGTCTCCAGAAACACTGAAGTTCTAATATTAAGTATGGCACTGAAGTCATCACACAGAACAACCTCAGCTACTTCATAGTCACAGGAAAAAAACACTTTCATGCTGCAGCCTAGTGGTTAGACACACTTTGCTCTAAAAGGTCTAGCTTCAATTTTCTCAGCTTAACGAACTCGAAACACCATCTCCCATCTCTTAGCATGATGTCCTTGCCATTAAATAACAGAGTCATTTGCTTGGAAAAACTTTCCATCCTTTCTCTTGCAGCTGGGCATCAGATAGAATATAAGCATCAGGAGGCCAGAAAGAAATGAAAGAGTGGGTATGACTCAGCAATGTACTGGGAAAAAAAGACTCAGAATTGGGAAGAAGAAGGCTTAAAACAGTGTTACGGGAGGTTGCAATGGTGCTGGGGGAAGGTTCTGAACAGGGACAAGTGTAAATTGTATGTAACAGTCCTATCTACAAATGAAGGCACTCTATATGAGTGTTTYGGAGGTGATGAAGAGAGGGTTTTCTTCTTTCACTGCGTACAGCTAAAATAATGGCATATCCAAAAGTAATTAGTGGCTTCAGCTGATAGTTTAGGGAAACAGATTCAGTATCGTTGTGTAACTGAGAAACTTGAGTACAAGCTGTTAGAACCACCACTTCCTCAGCTCGCAGACTCTGGTTTGCCTCACGGCAGAAAACCAACTTCTCAAAATATCCCTGTCTATAATCCAGTGAGGATTTTCTTGAGGAACTGCAATCTAGATTTGCAGAAGAGAAAGGCCCTCCTTTTCACAAAAAGCCAAATTCTGCTTTACTTTCATAGCAGGAGGAAAATGCACAGACAGGTGAATTTCCTATTCAAGACTAATAACAAATATGAAAAATGAAAGCCATGCTGCCTGAACTAACATTAGAGAATTTTCATGTATACCAAAAAAAAAAATCCCAATTGAATTAAGATTTAAAGGAAATGCTAATGTAGACACAACTGTAGAATCCCAAAATGGAAAAATCTACATTTAAAAGGCTTGTGTGAAAGGGAAAATGCTGTGATCAATAAACAGACAAAAGCAAGAAAAAAGAAGAAAGTGATGACGGAGAGGTTTTTGCAGAGTATAAAAAAGGCAAAACTTCTCTCCAAATAAATGCAAATCTACCTACTCAGATCAAACAGCCAGTCTGCTTGCATCACATGTAAAAAAATGATGTGTTATAAAGTGTGAAACTTAGAAACAGACCTTTTGTAATTTAATAGGGGATTCTAACCTTTGCAAGACAATTTGTAATCTGTTATCAGATCAGATAAACTTTGTGGAGGTATGATACAAATTTGACATCTGCAGTAGTCAAATTTAGTAGCAACATTTGAAATGTATATAAAAGATGTGGAAAGACCATACTTTCAACAGTCTGCAGAGTCATATTGATTCAGATTTTCAAAAGTACATTAAATGACTAGGTAGTGCTTTTCTCTCTGACTTAAAATGTAACTTTGACTCCTATCTCATGTTTAATGATTTTTTAAAATTCCCTATCAATTCTCTTGAAGAACAGTAACTTCACGGAAAAAATAAATATAATGAAAGACAGTGACAAATTTGGTGGACACATTGCTTTTAGTGAAAAGTGTACAGGAAAATGTGTTTGCATTTGTCATTATCATCATCTCTTTATTCACTGGATATCTGAGGTCAGTAGAGTAGATGGCAGACAGAGATTGCCTCCTTCTAGTTTAGACAACGTAGAATTTTCCCACATTTTTATACACCTCGATACTACTGTTTGAGATGTACAAAATTATGTAGCAGATTACTTTTACCAAGATCAGCACAACCCTGATAAGTATCATACATGGCACAACCGAACAAACTATTTTCTCAGCTCTTGAACACTCATCTTTTTCTTCCACCAACCTTGACTCACTTGTAGACTTAGGTCCTCATGGCTACAAACCCCTATAACTACAATATGGAAGATCAGCATTTTTTAATCAGTCATTTTCCGCTGGACTGTTTCTTTTTAAGATGGTAACAGAGTAATGACTAGAAAGAGACAAAACCCCTGCAGAAGGCATGGGAAGAACAGCTGTTTTGACATGACATATAAAACTGTGGCTTTAATATATATGGGCTAGAGATATGTGAACCATTGATAACATTGTGGGACATTCTATAAAAAAATGAAACATCCATGACATGAATAACAATCTTAGCTACATTATGTACAATCTGGTTATTTGTGATTTTTAGCACTTACTTTTTTAGCACTGTGAAACTAGATGAAGCTTTAAAGAACAAATAAAGTGACAGTGACATTTTGAAAACACCTAAATAACTTGACACATGAAATAAATGTGCTATGTAAGATATCTCACACAGAGGTCTCTTCTAACATAACAAGACTATTTCATATATTAAGATAGCTTCCATAAAGTAGCATGGGCAGCTCCATATTAAATTTAAACTTCATTTTTAAGGTGACAGGCACTTTGATATCCTATGAAACCCCATTTTCAGAAGTGATTTAGACAATTTTAGAATTGAAATTCTATTGACTGGCACTGTAACATATGTTGATAAATGACAACTTTAGAAAGTGGAACGCACAAAGTTGATTATATATTTTTGAAAAATGCTTGTCAACTCTGTGCTAATAGGCTTACTGCATTCTACATAGTAATTCATTCTGACCATCTTCTTTTTCCTGCAATGCATCCTTGGAGTCCATCCAATTTATTCTAACTATTTCATAGCAAAAGTCTGTTCAATTTAGTCACTCACGGGGTGCCAGTTAGCATATAGTTTTCCCAACAATTAACATATGTATAGTTCAGCCAAGAATAGTCTGGAGTTAATAATGCTGAGCATATCTGTTTATTTATATCAAACTCCCATATCCCCTTATTTATATCAAACTTAAAAATATTACACATACCATCTCATATAATTTGGCATAAATCAGAAGGGATCCTCTAAAAACTAATGAGTTAAAGTTGGTGAAACTGATAAATAAAGTGAATTCAGCAAATTCATCAGCTTTCTCTTCTACAGAGTAAAAGTCATCAAAGAGTAGACTTCAGATCTTTGAGCACAAAAAGCTTCAGACAAACTCCTATTGAGATCTGAAAAAATAACTGACCTGCAACTAAGCTCACTAAAAGACCTTTTAAAATTTCGCCATAACACTCCTATTTTATGTACCCCAATATTTATCAATCATGACTAAATCATAATAAATGTAAAGATTGATTTTAAAATTGTATAACTATTCTGAGATGTTTATTATTATTGTTGTTATTATCTACCCATCCTTTCAGCAGTAATATTTTCAAGAATTTCTCTGAAACCAGGAGAAATTGGGAGAGGCAATATTTGTAATATAGATAGTGAGCTACTCAGAGAGTTGTATGAATCCAGGAAGAAGAGCTTTAAATAAAGCAGCTGGTGGAAAGTTGGCATTTTGTTATCTCTCTGCAAATATACAAATTTTCCAGAAGCACAAGACAGGCTTTGTCCTCTCTCGTTAGTTATCATACCCAGTTGACTGATGACTATGGATATGTATGGATTGAAAAATCAATTGGATTCATTAAAATACTCTGGCAGTTTCCTCTATTACAAATTAAACCATGTACGCTTGGCCTCCTCTCTTGGTTGCACTCACAACTGTATTTTGTGAGAAGGAAAAAAACTTTCATAAACAGGCACCAAGCCACTTACATCTTTGTGTATCAACTCTAAATCAACAAAAAGCACCTGCAGTTACATGCAGCTCACAACACTAGTGTATTATACTCAGGAGTAAATAACTAACTTGACAGGCATGTTGACATATTTTCACCACTGCCAGGTTTTCAGATGGAGTCCTCAGGGAGCTACAAATGTTTAAACTGCTTGATTCACGCCTCTGACCACAGTACTACTACACCACAATTACTACTAATGCAAGGATATGCAAGCGCATGGAAGAAACAGAAGTATTCTCAGCAAGGTACACATCCAGAAGAATGACTACCTTTTACAGTTAGCAGCGTTACTTAGTGAGCAAGCTATGGCCACTGAGAAGAGTCCAAAATCCACCACATGGTAGCCTGAACCTCTAGAACTCACCAATTTATATGAATTCCTGAACAGAATTCTTTTCAAGATGAGAATCTAATAGATGTAAATGAGTGAAGCCAGTGATTCTCTGTAATTTTGTTGTTTAATGTTAATTATTGTTAAAGATTGCTTATACCAAAAACAGAGAAGATAACCTTTTTTTTAAAAAAAATGTAGTTGGGTAAAATCAGGCTAACAGTAAAGCAAGAAGAAAAGAAATGACATGGGAAATAATCTTATCATAACAAAATTTTTGTTCAACATTAGACAAAGGAGACTGTATTCAAGATTTTTTTTTTTTTTTGGTATTTCCATGCTTCTCAGAAACCACAAGCCTAAATGGCAAATCTTTCTACTAAAGAGAAACAGAGGGTTTCACAGTTGAGATGAATTGCTATTAAATTATTTAGGCATGTGCAGAAACATGACTATAGCTTTTAGGTGACTACTAAAGATCTGGAAAACCCATCTTGAGGAGGCATCCACTTGAAATTCATTAAGTAAACCCGGGACTGCGGAAGAGCTGTAAAAGGTAAGAATATATCCTGGGTGGGTGTGCCCTCCGGCAACTGCAGAGAACAGGGAGCTCTGCTGAGTAAGGGGATGCCTGAGGCAAGAGTGCAAGGGAGTGTACTGATAAGGAGAAGTGAGCAGTGGGAGACAGTGAGGGCAAAAGAGCTCCTGAATCTCAGGAATGGAGCAGCCCATGACAGTAACAGAGAAGCAGCAAGATGGGCTGAATAGCTCCCAATAGCCCTCATTGATACCTCCTGTGTCCTAGGAAGCAGAGGAAAAAGAAAAATGTCGAGTATAGCTGTAAAATTCAGTGAATAACCTTTATGTGGTCGGTGAGAAACAGACACTGTTTTTAACTCAAGTGTTGCTTTATTGCTGATTTTTTAATAGCCTAACTGATGAATTTTAAGAATATACACTGCCATGGAAAATCCAAGAGGGATGAGTCCTGTGAATGCCTAAAATGAAGACTGTTCATTAGGATAAAGTGTGTGATATGTTGTCAAATGACCATATCATATCATAATTCAAATTCATCTCCTAGTCTTATAGATTATGTGTTGATTTATTGTAGTGAATTAATCTCCAGAAAGAAAATCCCTGGGAGTACTTATAGAAGGAAACACAGAAACAAAATTTATTAGGTAATTAGATAATTTTGTACATCTGCCAACTATTACAAGTATGATGAAAAGGAAAAGGTTCGTTTATTATAGCAATTGATAACATTATTACACTCTGAGAAACAACAGAGAATTGTATCCTTTGCAAGAAAACCTATTGTTGAATGTCCAAAGCTTCTTAGAACTGTAACTTTTAGTCTTCAATGACCTTTGGGTATATTTACATTTACGAAAGCTATATTTGACATACAGCAGCATTCTTTTATGGGACAAACTGGGAGTATTCAGATCTTCGGATAGTGGGCAGATTACTGGCACACCTGTCATTTCAGGAAGTACTGCAGACACAGAATGCATTCAGTGCCTAACTACATGTCCTGGCACCAATACTGAGCAGGGAATACGGCCTGGGGTCTTTCATAAAAGGACAATCATCAAAAATGATACCCCCTCCCCCACACAACCCAGTATAGATGAGAGCTTCTCAGGAACAATGTATATAGCACACTTTCCAGAATACTAGTTGTGAAAAAGATTATCCTTAAATTGCTATATGTTAGAAATAGATTTAGGAGCATGTTGGTAACATGCTAACATTAGAGGGTACAGCAGCAGCTAGTTTGCTGTGACAACGTGGCAACACTGCTTCTGCCTAAGGTGTGGTAAAGGAAATACATTAAACAAACTGTATTAGCTGGGACATGGAAAAGCACATTGTGAAGGCAGTCAGTGTGGAGCCCAGAGGCCTCTGAGCAAAGGCTAGACAAACTGTGGCAAGTCACTAACCTGAAAGGTGAACCTGACCTCATGACTAGCCAGCTACAACCAAGATCATTGCTGAGATAATCAGCAATCTTCCTATTGGATTTCTACATCCCTTGAAGCAAGCATACTATGCCTCTAAAAGACAGATGTTGGGTTAGAACCATATTTGCCAAGAGAAATAGGCTATGCAAGAGCCTGTTTTGTGTTCTTTTGGCAGGGCAGTATTTTTTTCCCTGTGTCTTGTTGCTATCTTTTTGTTCTATAGAAAATTTGATGAGATTTTCCAAGATAGCAGAAATGATCAAGGTAATAACTGAAGGGAAGTAGTGAAATTTACTTAGTTTGGCTGAGACAACACATTTTCTAATTAACCAGGTGTCTATGGCTAATTGGTTTTATCTTTGTATGGTACCACCATGGTTTTACGACTATCAATGGAGTAGTGTTGAGAAATACAGGCTAATAAGATAGCAGAGGCCTTCAGAAGTAGAGACACAGGATGCAGCACAGAGGAGTACAGCATGGGACAGTAGAAGACGGGGCACAGGCTGGCACTGCAGACCCCATGGCTATGAACAACTCATCAGTGGTCAGGTAGAAAAATGCAGACCTAGAGCTGGACAAAACTAGTTTTACGGGTGTCACGGACAAAACAGTCTTGACTTGGGGAATTTGAATTAATTTACTGCCAATTAGCAAGCTTTTAATTATTAATGTGGATATTCAGAAACAAAAAAGAATTAAACGAAACTTAGAAAAACGCCTCTCCTCTGCCCTTCCCCAGGCTCCACTTCAGCCCAGTAACCCCCCTCCCCTCCTTCTGGTCTCGGCTCCCTCCGCTTCCCCGCACGTTACACTCGCTCCCTTCGGGGAGGCGACGGGCAGCGCAGGCGGTTGGGCTCAGCCCGCAGCCGTGTCCCTGCCGCCCCGCACCACCCTCTTCTTCCGCGGCTCCCCCGCGGCCGCGGTCCCCTCAGAGGCGGCTCCTGCGCCCCCTTCTCGTGTGCTGCGTCGCCTCCCCCGCGGCCCCGCGCTGCGGCTTCTCCTCCCGCCGCTCCCGGTCTCTCTCTCGCGCCCTCCCGCCCCTCCCCGCCCCGGCGCGGCAGCTCCGCCCGTTGCGGACTCAGGTTTGAGCAGCGCCGCCCGGCGCGGTGCCGAGCGCTCCCCGCTTTGGCGCGCGGGGGCGGTTTGCCCCGGCCAGAGCCGGCTGGAACCGGCCG
>NW_020450897.1:327725-333603 GCF_003343035.1 Apteryx rowi | reverse complement strand
ATACCCGGAACTGGAATCGCATATAAGGAGACTGTGAGGGGGGGTTGCGCGCGCCGTTGGTGGAGCAGGAGACTCCCCCCGGCCGCCCAGCGCTGTTTTGCTTACTTGTGACTTGCTCAATTATTTTATAAATTGGAATTTATGCAACCTGGCCCCAGTGGTTGTCAATTTGTCACGTTTACCTATAACATTAGGACCCAGAGGAGCAGGGAAAGGGTGAGCATAGCATCAGGAAAAGGGGTAGAAACTAGAGAAGCATGTGTATAATAACTTTAACTATTATTATTATTGAAACATTTTCTGCACAGATGTCATCTTTCTGTAGTAATTACTTCTGGACTAATAGTGATTCTTGGATTATGCTGTTAAGATTTCAGTTATACTAACCACACATTTTTGGCTTTATGTATTGGGAGCATTTGGTCTTTGCCTATTAACAATATTTGTGTGACAATACAAAAGTGGTAACATCATATCACAGAAGAAAGGGATAATAATAGTCCTTCTCTGTCCTGCAACTTTTTTTAAACAGACCTAGAGTCTTGCAATTAAATGTCACTACATACTGACTCATCTAATGGCAGCAAGATAACAAAAACACGTTAAATGAAAGCCTTGATAGGTGGCAAAACCTCATGCATTTAATATTGAAGACACTTGCCAGGTTATTAAGAAGACTCCTTCAGTAGTAAGTGAGAGCACTACCGAGACAGAAGGCAGGGTGTTCGCTCACTGTATTTGGGAGATCTGTGCTCCGAGATATGTAAAATGAAGTCTGTCTCCCCTAACGGGGGCCATATGAAAATCTGATTTTCACTGTAACCTCCTTCAAAACCAGCAGAACAACCTGAACACCTCTGGAGGACCGAGAAAGGTATCTAAGCCAGATGAGATGAATTGCCCCTGGGTTACCTGTCTTTCTCCTAACTGAACAGGGCAGACTAAACAAATATCTGAGAATAGATACAGAGCTTTAAACAGCTGATGTTGGGTAACATGAAGCCAGTCAATGAATACCTGAAAGTTTGCCAAATGAATGGATGAAAGCTATTCAGAGAATATAGTCTTACCACAGATTTATCTTCAGAAACATTCACTTTGTAGCAAGGTGCAAAGGCTAATTGATAAAAATAATCTTTTTCAGTCTACTGGTTTTACTACCAAGGTGGTAAACCTTGTCTTTGAAATAAATGATTAGTGTTTGGGAAAAAGCTAATGAAATGATTCCTGTATTTTGGAAGAAAACATACCTCAAATATGATGTATTCCTACTTCTATTTTTAGTGATTTCATTCACACATATGCTAGCTAGTAAATTAAAATAGACTGTGGTTAGCATAATCTTTTCCTTATACACTATCATTTTAGGCTTATAATCTTTTTCCTTATACAGTATTCTTATTTTCATTTGTAATCTCTATTTATTGTGTAAATGTCCTTTATTTAAAAATCCAAGTTTGATTTTATTGGTATTATGTCTTAGCAATTCAGCAAATATGATGTTTTAGGACTTAAATTCATTTTAAAAGTATTTAAATCTATCAACAACATGAATAAAAGAATTCTCTATGCTTTCTAAAAGCAATGACCACTGTAACTTTTTGCTGTAATTAACAGGTTACCATTATCTCCTTGTAAAATAAATTCAGTTTTTGTCTGTTTAATAGTCTGTATATCATGGATATACTGACTGGATTTCCCTTTAAAAAAAGATAGGTGTTACTTTGCTACAATGTCTACAGAGGTGTTGATTCTATACAGTCTTTTTGTGTCACATCTGGAGCTAGTGATGTCATTTGTAAAGTTCTGCTTTGTTGCTTAATTCCTTAAAATGAGTAAATGAATCTTACTGAATTTGAAATGTGAACAGCCATCATCCATTCACAGTAAACAAATTGCCTCACAGATTTTTCATGTTTTCTAGTGTTTATATTTCATTGATTAATTAAGCAGCTGCAGTATTGTGTTCTGTTGACATTTGGTATGATGTCAATTAAACAACTAGCTACTTTCAAGACACGTTGTGTCAAGCCACTGATTTGCAGAACTGGAAATAAATAATATGATAATATTACAGTCTATATATCCTAAGGTCCTTCATATTTTAATTAATTATGGAAAATATAATTACTATTGTGCTTACACAATTTTGAATTGATTGCTTGCCACAGAAATTTCATTCATTTGAACATGCTCATTAAGTATTTTTAGAAAGCTCTTCTCTTTCTTTTTTGCCTGTGGAAGTTAGTGCTACTTGCTTACTTTCCACTGACTCAAGTCAAGCCAGGAAAGACCAGAACTGAGATAACAATGAGTGAAGGGTGCACCACATTACAAGAAAGCGGTCTCATACCTGAACTCAAACATTAACCATCTGCTGTCCAAATTGCTTGGATGTTGGCTGTGGGTAGGTATGGATTTGAATACACTCTGGAGAATGGAGAAGGAGAAATTTGAAGCTGAGCTACTCCTTAGCTCAGCTCAGGGAAGAGAAGTCAGTTGAGGACTGCGCTTTTGAAGGTACTAAAATGTCAAATAGCAGTCTTTGTGCTAAATAAGATGACTAAGTTTGGATTGCCCTGAGAATACTGTGGTGGGGTCATAGGGCCAGCAGCGTAGCGACACTATGCTTTCACCTGCCCTCAGGATCATACTCCATGGATTTTAATCTGTGGAGCTGTTATTTCTCAATGAACCCCCCAAACTGAAAAGTTATAATTTATTTGTACAGAAATTTAACTCCCCCACCCCCATTTGTATTCAGTACCTGCTACCATTATAAAGTATCTAAGTCTACAAGACTTCTGCATAATTTTCTTTGGAACTCTATTAGGAAACAGAAAAGTATAGCTTCTCCGTTTACATATTTACTGAGAAAGAGAGAATAAGGCTGAGCATGTGGGTGAAGCTGGCTTTGTTGTCCAGAGGTTAGGGAACTTATATAGTGGCTATGTAATACATGATATATCCAAGATTCTTCTCCCTTTCACAGCTAAGGATGGTGTCCAGAGTACAGAGTCGGTCCTACTCTCTCTGGACTAATAAATTCCACAGAAAATGAAAGAATTTTAAAAGGTCAGTGTAAAAACACTCTCACTTTCGTAAAACTATAGCTTGCTCTCAGTGATACAGATTTGGAATGTGTTTTGCTTTTGGGCATTTCTGATCTGAAAGTAGAAGTGAATCTCAATATTGTTATTTGCACTGAGTTTTTATTGTTATTTCATTGTTGTTATCATATGGTGTAATGAAAGGGACCTCAGTAGGTTTCTTAGTCCAACCTGCTGCTCGAAGCAGAGTCAGCTATGGAGTGAGACCAGGTTGCTCACAGCTTTATTCAGTCTAGTCTTGTAAACTGCCAATGACTGAGACTGCACAACCTCTTTGGGCAACTTATTCCAATGCTTGACTGTCCACACAGTGAAGAAGATTTTCCTAATATCCAGTCTGAACCTCTCATTTCAAATTATGCCTGTTGTCTCTCACCATGCATCACTGTGCTAAGCCTGGCTCCCTCTTTTTGATAACCTCCTTGTACATACTGGACAGCTGCTATTAGGTCCCCCATCATGTCCTGAGCCAGGACCCTAATGTGTAAAATTTCAAGGACAGAACTACAAAAAATCCTGAGGGTCTTAAATTGGCCATGGGTACGTGATACCAAAAGCCATAATAGTGAATAATGAATTAATTAGTTGTTTCTAGGAAAATCAGCCTTGCTTCATATTGCTTAAGTTATTATCTTGTCCTAAAAGTAATATTTTGCAGATTTTAAACATGTTTTCTTATACTCATTCTGAAGAATAAAGAAAACTGTGCATTGAATTGTAGCATCCTTTCTCCATCAGTGGTAATTAATTGCTAGCCCAGGAAGAAAGATTAGTGTACTGAATAGTGGTGCTATCAACCTTGTGACTTTGTGTCTGGAAATATTTCCCAGAAAACTACCTTCTGGTGGCATGTTATTATGTAAGAAACTCAATTTTAATTTCAAATGGAAGTTTGTATTTCCGTTGGAGGAAATTCCAAGTGAGCCAGTTAGGTACTTGTTGTGACAGATGTTATCTGTTCTGTTTGGTCAATTTTCACTATATGTAAAATATTAGTATAAGTTAGTATATGTTAAATTCTTTTTAAGCGTGTGTGAATGAGCAGCATAAAGGAATATTGTCTGTTTTGACTTCTGTCTACTGCACTATGGATTAGGAGGAACCTTCTGGAGGGAAGGGGTGACATCACTTCTGAGAACAGCTGAAGTTGCTGGAATCCAGGCAGAGGTTGCAAGCAGCGGGGTGAACAATGTGAGCACAAAGCAAGGGATTTGTGAGAAGCAGAGAGAAGATATAGTAGCTAAACCACCATGCTGAAGGATAGAGAGATTTTTTTCCATGGTCCCAGAAAGAAAGGTGTAGAATTTGCTTAAACCCAGAGAACTAGTTTGATAAGAAAACTGGGGGACTGATACCAAATTGGAAGAAAGGACCCAATGAAGCCCTTTTCATTTTAGTCTATCATAGTTTAAAATGTCTTTCTTTAAAACTTAATTTTTCTGCTCATTATGCTCTTATAAAACATTTAGTGATTCAAAGCCCTTCCAGTGTTTTTGGTGTGGTCATATTAAAGAAAAAGTGCAGACAGGTCTGCCTCAAAGTTCTGGCCGACTCTGGTTCACGTCACACTTGCTAACTCTGTTTTTCCCACTTTGTAGGGAAAAAAGTAGTAAAGCATAGTATTACTATAATATATCAATATATACAGTGTATCTAGAACAAAGTATATTTAGGTTGCCTACTCACAAGATGAACTAATTATCTTATTCTTGACTTTGAGGGTCCAGAAACAAAAACAAAAATAAACTGAGGATGTGGGAGACACCAAACAAAAATGCTGATAGCACTGTAAAATGGAAAAGTGTTCACAGATACTTTGCTATTATAGCTGCCTATCTGATTTTAAAACTGCTTGAGTTTCAGTGTAAACAAAAAAAATTTGCTGTTTACAAAGCACACAGCTACATTATATCCTACATAGGGACACAAGTCCTCATAGCATCAGAATGCAAATATTTTCGCAATAATTTGAGTGCAATACTGTGATGTCTCAGCTAGCTAAAAGAGTCAGTAAGCAGGTAAAATACGCAGAACTGCAATTTAATGAAAAATGAAATCAACACTTCGCTTCATTGAGAGGCTTTTTCATTTAGCCTTCCAAAGCCATGAACAGTGGCTGCAGCTCAAAGAGATGTCAGCTTTGCAAAATTACCTTGAGTTTGATGAGGGCTGTCTCCAGCAACAGCAATTCCACACGACACAAGCAGTGAAGGTGGAATCATCAGTGCTGGTGAGGCTGGCTCCCCTCTGCCATCAGTGGCCCGTGGTGATTTTTTTTTTTTTTTGCCATTGCGTGGTTAAAACAGAAATTGACTCACTGTATCCAAAGCTCAACCCAACACGCTTTCAAAAGGGTCAAGATTCTGACCCACCACCTGACTCTATGATGGGTGCTATGGAGCACCCTATTCTCCCTCTGATACCCAACCCATAATTTAGGAGGAGTCATGGGGAAGAGGACTTTTGGAAAGCGTTCCAAGCCTGAATCACAGGAAAGTCCAATTCATTTTTCATCTGCTTTGTGCTGCACTGCCACTCAGAGCAGCAGAAAAATACACAGAAGACTCTGACCCCTCCTACATCAACTCTTTGARAGTGCCTCTTCAAGCTCATCTTAAAAATGAAGCTATGCACTTTTTGCTGTAAGAAAACTTCTCTAGCTTTCTTCTGATATTTGGAAAGGCCTTTGCTACAAACTGTGTTTTCAATAGAGCCTGTCCCACAGGGGTACTGGGTTCTACCCCGGAATAAAGTTGCAGATTTTTCCT
>NW_020450897.1:291701-327402 GCF_003343035.1 Apteryx rowi | reverse complement strand
AGGAGAAACGAGAAGTTCCTCCAGTATTTTGCTTTTCTTCCTCGGACCTTTCTCTTTCAGGGTAAATATCATGGTCCGAGTATCTGGTCTTATCCATAAACTAGCATWCTCACTTTCTTCTRRACTAAAGGGCTCYTTTGAATTCACATATATATTTAGAGCCTGACATATCCAATTTTCAAAAGACCCGTATACTGGCCAGTAAAGGGGGTAATATACCATTTTCTTTTTACTTTTGCCTTTCCTAGAAGGCCAATCATCCTAATGCTTAATCATTAGGGTAACTTCTATGGGATCAGAAGACTTGCTCTTTTTCTGTCCCATCTTCCGGAGCACCCATCTCAGTCACTCTCTTTCTTTCCGCAGGGGACCGCACTCACACCACCCGAGTCTTTAACTGCTAGGACGGTTGTCCCTTTGCAGAGGGCGGCCCAGTCGGCCGTCGGGTGCCCCTTTTCGGTCCCCTGTTACACAAGGACCCCCTCTCCTGGAGGGTCCGCACTCACTCCGTCCCCTGGGGACATCTCATGTGCTCCGGGTATCCCACCCCAACCGAACGGAACCGCATACATATACTCACTCAGTCCTGAGTCTTCGTTCGGATCTTCGTGCACAAAGTTTATGGGGTACTGCRGTTCTTTTGCTTACTTGTCCTGATTTAGGGTTCGGAAATACAGGTTVTGGTAGGGGAACTACCCACTCAGGGGCCATCCGAAGACGGGATGGGGCGCCTCCCCTGAGTCAGAGTCCCGAAACCAGGGAAGCCTTTATCCGAGTCACGGCACCAAATTGTTATAGGTAAACGCGACAAATTGACAACCACTCGGGCCGGGTTGCATAAATTCCAATTTATAAAATAATTGAGCAAGTCACAAGTAAGCAAAACAGCGCTGGGCGGCCGGGGAGTCTCCTGCTCCACCAACGGCGCGCGCAATCCCCCCCTCACAGTCCCCTTATATGCCTATAACTTCTGTGGTTGCGCCGGCTGTTGCTGGGGGGGGGTCGGGATGAAAGTTGGGGTCTTCTTCTGCGTTGTGCGTGGTGCCCTTCAGGTCGCGCGCATACATTTCACAATACAATATCGCTCTGCTGGCTCAGTACAATCATTGTGGTGATAGCCCGTACTTAGCGCCTAGTTTCATGGTAAAATCACGAGTTGATAGCCCGTACTTAGCGCCTAGTTTCATCGTAAAATCACTTCCCGAGTTGATGTAACAAATTATCACCTATCACACTCTGATAGTCCATATTATCTACTTAATATAGAAAAACATCCTTAATAAGATCTTTAAAATTCTTACACAAGAAAATTTACTAACATCTACCTCTTTTCTCTGATGTTATGCTCACTTTTTCAATGTCTCTCTGGGTCGTAAGGTCAACAGTTTCTGTCCTTCTCAAGAAGAAGGGAGTGAGTGCTCATGCCTTAGTTATCAGCATCTTGAGGTCTTGAGCAGGAGTGTGATGTTCATAGTGGGAGTTTCTTCCTGCTCTCTCTTAGGTCCAGTTGTTTGGGGTTTTTTTAATATGTTTCTCTACCTCAGCCTGCCTCCCTCTCAGGGGGCTGCCAGCGGCAGTGTGACAGCGGCCCCGCCCCGCCCCGCGCACACAAAGGGCTATTGTTTGCCAGGCAGTGACTGCCGGGGGTGTCACCCCCTCCCCAGAGGGGCCCGGCCCGGCCCGGCCCGGCGCTGGCGCTGGCGCTGGCGCTGGAGCAGGGCAGCAGCAGCCCCGGGGCCCCGGCGCAGGCGCTCAAACCAGCGCAGCCCAGCTCAGGCCACGGCCAGCCCTGAGCCCCTGAGGTCAGCACAGAGCCTGTGGCCTCCTAGTACAAATGGCAAAAATCACATATTCACTGGGCTTCACAACCGTCACACACTCTCACGGATGCAAGATACTGCTAACCAGCTAATCTGTAGCATGCTTACCCTCTAACTGGCAAAGAAAAAGACAATGTAGCACAAAGATGCTGAAAGGCTGTTGATAATCACTTCAGAAAGCACTTCAGATTATGCATCAACATATTGCCTTGTTATTCAAATCTGTATCTTCTTGATTTTACCCCGTGTGCTGTGGAAGAATGTTCTCCTGATGCTTTATTCAGAAGTCTGATTTACAAAATAAAGAGCCTTGTAAAGTTTGATCTGTTCTCAAATCTCACCTGATTTATCCTCAAATTTCACCTGATCCAAATAAGCCATAAAGGTTTTGTCAGTCCTTCCCTATTCTTCTGTATTTTGAGAGTTGTCTTCTGTTCGTCTCTTCTTCCCCTTGGTTTTTACTCACTTCTAAATATACTGTGCTTAGTTTACCATCTATTCAATTTGATAATATAAAGCCTAACAATTCTAGTGATTACTGAAGCCAGCAGCAGGGACAGACTCTCTAGGATTCATTCCACTGGTTTTATTTCTTACTGTTCTTTACTATATTGAAACTCCAGTTGGTATTCTCGGTTCCTAAGCCCTACTTATGCTTTGATAGAAAGATTATACTTCATAAACATCATTCTGTCATTGCAGTTCTTAGAATCTCAGTGGAAATGAGATCTGAACATTATCAGAGATTTAAGTATAGTTTTGATTTGTAAACATGTACTTAGATTATTAGGACCCAGTAAATACAGCCAGTTTTACAATTTACCCATTGATTGTTAAAGTAATATCTAATAATAGCCTAAGTATTTAGTCTTACAGGTGCTGTTGTTATCAGCAAGTTGTACAGCTTTCAGTGTCTCAGTGACAAACTATGCATATGCTACATAAAATACTTACTTTTTATAGTTCTCTCAGAGTGAATAATGAATAGGAGAACCAATTTCAAAATTTATTTTAAAATTCTAGCTCATTTCATCTTCTGATTCCTGTTCAGGAATATTTAGATACTCTCCCAGACTCTAAATGTTGCTTTGGCTGGGCTGCATGAGTTACTTTCTCTGTTGCTTTTTATTCTTATTGAATGTGTTTGATAACGTTCATCGCTACAGATGAACAGTGCCTGCTAAACCATTTGGAGAACTGTGTGTGACTCTGCTCTGATGTAACTGTACCTTACTTCCCATATTCCTTTTTCACTTTTCCACTCAGAGTATTATTTCCTAGAAATTGTTGTATTGGTCAGATTTCCCTAAATGAGTGATGCTACGTATCTACAAATTTCTTTGTTTTGGACCAACATTAGAACATGTCTGTATCTTTTGGGGCAATCTGACCTCAAGAACAAAACATATGGGTTGCCTCTTGAAGTAAATACACTGAGTTTTTAAAATACTTTTAGTCTCCACTGACAGTTATTTTTTGCTAACAAATTTGTACTGATTTCGGTGTGGCTGTTTCTGGCTAATTATCATAGCACTTCCAAAAACTTGTTTTAAGTCTTGATCTCCTTTAGATCTCGTCAAAGAAGTGGAAAGCCATCTGGATGGATTAAATTGTAAGATGAGCTGAAGGAGAGAGTAATCAGTTGGGATTTGTTAGAATTGTCTTTGGAATTGTTTTAGTAAGGGACTACAATTCATGCAAAGCACTCACGTATGTATTAAAATTCTATTTTATTCAGTGTGATATAAATACACTGTAACAGATCCCCAAGTCAGCCACCATTTTGAGGTGGATCTTTTTAGACTTTCCGTAGTGTATAGACTTTTCTTTACAGTGAGCTCCTAAATAACACCCAGAAGTTTTTTAAACTAAAAAGCAAAGCCAGATTTTATTAGAATATGAACTAGAGCAATTATCTTTTTAAACAAAAATGCTTGAAAAACTCCTGGACCTCAGCAGACCAGGATGTCAGCTTCTGTGTCTTCCTGAATTTAGAATATTTACTTTTTTGTTGATTGGAATAATACAAACTGAAGAATATTTTTCTAGCTTTTTTTTTTTTTGAAAATCTCCATCAAAGGGCACAACTTAACTCCTTTATAGCCTGTACTAAACTACCCCTGATATAAATGAAAGTGAAGGCAACAATTGCTCTCTTGTGATAAAACTAACAGACTAATTAAAATATGTTACTTACTTTAAATACTTTAGTGGGCTCTAGGCTCAATGCACATAAGCTATAGTTGCTTTTGTGTGGTTATGGTCAGCCTGCCAGAAGGTCTTCAAGGAACAAGTGTTCTCAGAATACTGGCCTATTACATGTATAAATCATTGTGAGTCAAAGTTAAAACAGGAGCTGAACTGATTGAAATACAGCAAAAATTCCAAGAGTCCAACTCCCTCTCCTTGAAGAATGATAAAAGATGTCTTCTGCTAATGGCTTTTTGGGAAAATTCACATTTAGAAGAATTGTTTTGGATAGTAAACTAAACAATCAGTCAACAATTCTTCTTTGCCTTACATGGAATTTTCTGCTTATTTTGCAGGTAGGATCACCAATGTTCAGGATGGATTCCAAAAGAATCATGGATCACAATTAATTTGCAAACTATTTAAATCCTTTGTTTGGATCTCCTGACATGACCTGCTTTAAATAAATAAAACCTGTAATCGTTAATGTACAGACCAATAAGTTGTCCACATAGTAATGGACAAAACATGAAAATCCTCAGTTGAAGTGGCATGGTAATACAGTCAAGGCTTGAATGAGTTACATTCTTGAATTACAGAACACTCCTTCAACACCTTACATTTTTAGAAATAATATATTGAATTGCTTTCATTCGAAATTTACAAGAAATGCTGGTATCTCCAATTGTATGTCCAGTTATCTTTATTAATTTCAATCAGACTGCCATTCTTTTGAAACAATGTAAAAAGAATTTCTAAAAATGAAATTCTACCTGATACAAAAAGAAAAGAGGCTTTGCTTTCAAATGGCACTATCCTATATTTTCATGACTTTGATTCATTACTATGTGAACAAAGTTAAAGTCAAGATAGTGCTGAAAGGTGTACTATCTGTTAACTTCAGAGTGATTAATGACAAGACAAGATATCAGGTATCTCAGAGCTGAGAACCCATTAACTTGGGAGAAAGCTGAAAAGCCAGAGGGAAGAAATAAGTCATAGTAACAAAAGGAGATGAAGAAGCAATACAGTTCTCTTGACTGTAGATTGATATGCTCCTGTAGCCATGCTTACTGTCAAAAGTAATTTCAAATTACTGCTCATGCACACTATGACTTTACATTCAAACAAACTACCACAAGCTGACCAGTAAGCACTTACGGCTTAAGTAAGAGAAAAATAACAGATGCCTATAGCAAACTAAAGAAATGATTCTCTAGAGTGAGTCCATAAAAACAAACAACAGAAGTTCAGCTATGGGAAGACTAAAGGTAGCAATTTTTCTCCATTAAAAGTACTTTTAAAAAAGGAACTGAAGTGTATTGAGGCATATAGAATTATATGAGTACAATATATAAGTTAAATCAGTAAAACATGTACAGAATTCACATTTTAATTCTTTTTAGACTCTAGAGTGTTCAATGCACTCGGTGCATTGGCAGAATAAAATATTACAAGTTTACATTCTGCAAGGATGGCAATTGAATACAAGGACAATCATTTAGAATGAATCAGTCTCAACAGCAATCATTCTATAAAACATGTTTCTCTATATTTCTAACTTCTCTGTGCTTTCAGTCATTTGCATCATTTAAGCTTAGTTACTTACATGACACAGGGTTTCTCTACAGGGATGAATTCCATGTATGACTGCTTATGTTAATATGTATCCACACATGCATCTGTCTTGTGTAACAGTTTAAAACTGTATATTCAGACTTTCTGTATTTTGAATGAATCTGGTTTCAGGAACTGTTCTGATATGTCTCCTTTTTAGAAAAGAAAACAACAATGAAAAACCTACTGGTATATGTGAATCACTATTTGGTTGTCAAGTGTTGATAAAATGGTGCCTGCTAAGTGATCTTCTATAAAATTAATTGAGTAGAGAGTACCTGCTGGTTTTAAAGGCCAATAATAACAGTCAGAAATTGAGAAACTGTAGTTTTTGTACTGAATACTTATTAAGCTCTTTATTCCTGCAGTGCAATAGGCTTCTTTTGGAGAAATTGAATTATGTGTGTACATCTACATTCTGTATCAACATACAGTAATGGAAAACTTCAAGGTACAGTGATCAGATTTTTCATAGGCCACTAGAAAAGTGAAAAATCTGTAGGCATAGAAGACCCACTTTGTGGACAGGGAGAGGAAGCAGAGACCGCAGCCTACATCTCAGGAAAACTTCAGTGTTGGGGGCAGGACTTTGGCAACTGTGTTCTCTCTAGATCCAAAACTGCCATAAAAATCTCTATAAACTACTACCACCTAATCATCAAGGCACCCACACTTTATAAGTATACAGAATGTGGAAAGGGGGACAGGCCACTTGGGAGGAATATAGGAACGTTGTCAGAGTATGCAAGGACGCAACAAGGAAGGCCAAGGCCCATGTGGAGCTGAATCTGGCAAGGGTTGTCAAGGACAGCAAGAAGGGCTTCTTCAAATACATCAGTAGCAAGAGGAAGACTAGGGAAAATGTGGGACCACTACTGAATGGGGTGGGTGCCCTGGTGACAAAGGATGCAGAGAAGGCAGAGTTACTGAATGCCGCCTTTGCTTCAGTCTTTACTGCTCAGGCCAGCCCTCAGGAACCCCAGAGCCTGGAGGCAAGAGAGAAAGTCTGGAGAAAGGAAGACTTTCCCTTGGTGGAGGAGGAGTGGGTTAGAGATCATTTAAGCAAACTTGACACCCACAAATCCATGGGCCCCAAYGGGATGCACCCACGAGTGCTGAGGGAGCTGGCGGGCATTATTGCTAAGCCACTCTCCATCATCTTTGAAAGGTCATGGAGAACAGGAGAGGTGCCTGAAGACTGGAAGAAAGCCAATGTCACCCCAGTCTTYAAAAAGGGCAAGAAGGAGGACGCAGGGAACTACAGGCCAGTCAGCCTCACCTGCATCCCTGGAAAGGTGATAGAGCAGCTCATGCTGGAGGCCATCTCCAAGCATGTGGAGGACAAGAAAGTGATCAGGAGTAGTCAGCAGGGCTTCACCAAGGGGAAATCATGCTTAATGAACCCGATAGCCTTCTCTGATGGAATGACTGCCTGAGTAGATGAGGGGAGAGCAGTGGATGTTGTCTACCTTGACTTCAGCAAGGCTTTTGGCCCTGTCTCCCATAACATCCTCATAAGTAAGCTCAGGAAGTGTGGGTTAGATGAGTGGACAGTGAGGTGGCTTGAGAACTGGCTGAATGGCAGAGCTCAGAGAGTTGTGATCGGTGGCGCAGAGTCTAGTTGGAGGCCTGTAGCTAGCAGTGTCCCCCAGGGGTCAATACTGGGTCCCGTATTGCTCAGTTATTCATCAATGACCTGGATGAAGGGACAGAGTGCACCCTCAGCACGTTTGCTGATGATACAAAACTGGGAGGAGTGGCTGATACCCCAGAAGGCTGTGCTGCCATTCAGAGAGACCTGGACAGGCTGGAGAGGTGGGCGGAGAGGAACCTCCTGAAGTTCCACAAAGGCAAGCGCAGGGTCCTGCACCTGGGGAGGAATAACCCCAGGCACCAGTACAGGTTGGGGGTTGACCTGCTGGAAAGCAGCTCTGCGGAGAAGGACCTGGGAGTGCTGGTGGACACCAAGTTAACCATGAGGCAGCAATGTGCCCTTGTGGCCAAGAAGGCCAATGGTATCCTGGGGTGCATCAGGAAGAGCGTTGCCAGCAGGTGGAGGGAGGTGATTCTCCCCCTCTACTCAGCCCTGGTGAGGCCCCATCTGGAGTGCTGTGTCCAGTTCTGGGCTCCCCAGTACAAGAGGGATGTGGTACTACTGGAGCAAGTCCAGCGAAGGGCTAAAAGATGATTAGGGGACTGGAGCATCTCTCTTATGAGGAAAGGCTGAGAAAGCTGGGCCTGTTCAGCCTGGAGAAGAGAAGACTGAGGGGGGATCTTATCAATGTATACAAATATCTGAAGGGAGGGTGTCAAGAGGATGGAGCCAGACTCTTTTCAGTGGTGCCCAGGAACAGGACATGAGGCAATGGGTGCAAACTGAAATACAGACAGTTCCATCTGAACATGAGGAAAAACTTCTTCACTGTGAGGGTGACAGCGCACTGGCACAGGTTGCCCAGAGAGGTTGTGGAGTCTCCTTCTCTGGAGATATTCAAAACCCGCCTGGACGCGACCCTGTGCAACGTGCTCTAGGTGACCCTGCTTGATCAGGGGGGTTGGACTAGATGATCTCCAGAGTTCCCTTCCAACCTCAGCCATTCTGTGTGTCTGAAATACTTTTTATACGGATAAAAAAAGTATTTTCTGTAAGCTGTGAAATATTTTCTCTGCCACTTTTTTTCCTTTAGACACAGTTTCTAATGTTGGGCCCTAGCTGCCTGCTGGATTTTGGATAGAAATTAAGGCAATAATGATATTTTTTAAAGCCCTAAGGCTTAGAAATTGCCCTTTTCCCCATGTGGCAACAGACACACCTAACCAGTGCCTAAAATAGCTTGAACAAAATAGCCCGAATTGTTGATGTTTCTGTATTTTTTACCATCCAACTTGAGAAGATCATACTCATTGACCACATTCAGACAATTTACACCTTATTGCCTACCTTTTTGAGTCAGTATGTCAACAGATAACTAACAGCCACCAATGGCAAAATGGGCATGGGATTGCACAACTTTTAGTGCTATAAATATATATTTGAATATATTTTTTAAAGCAGTACTGCACTTTTTATTTTTGAGCAGACCAACTCCTACAACTCTGAAAAATAGAAAAAGCGATAGGCAGATTACACAGTTGCAATTTTTAGCCACTGGTTTTAGATTCAGGTGACTTGAAAGTGCTACGCACTCACCAGCCATCTGGTAGAGCAGCCCAGTTGTGAGACAGGACTGGTCGTCACCTTACAGAAAAGGAAGGAAAGGATCCTGAAGAACAGTCCTTGTTTTTATCTAGTGTTGTAGTTGACTGACAGTTGATGCAGTCACAAGAAGAGCAAAGACTGCAAGGGGATTTTAAACTTCTGCCAATTTTTAGAAACGCTTAGCTAGCAAGTCTCAACTGGAAGTCTTTCAAGTTGCCTGGCTAGGCAAACTAGAGGAAGAACAAAAACAATATACGATTATTGACAAATGAATTCACTGCCTCAAAAAGTGGAAGGCTGGCTGGTGGAGGTCCAAAGAGCCAGATGGTTGCTGTGCTGTTGTTGTTGTGCCTGTATACTCATGATAATGAAAGAACACAGGAGGTCAGAAAAATTTGTCCGCACAGTGTCATCAAATTGGTGTCATTAAATGACAAACCTGTTACACTGGGAAGTTTACATCAAGGCATGATCAGAACTTTTGAAGCATAAAGAGAGGACCTAGATCAACATTTTTAGGGGAGAAAATAAAAATAGGACTCTATCTTCTGAGTTTAAGGTGCTCATCATTAATATAGTACTGCAACAAGCTGAGCAACAAAAATTCTAGATTCATACATAATCTAGGCCCTAGCAATTTACTGGTTATGTCACTGTGGGGTAACTTAATATTTGCAGATGTCAGAATTACCTGTCTTTGATGCAGTTTACTCATCAGATGATCAACCTTTAGGGTGCCATATGTCACAAGATGCATGACAATTACAATTTAAGTAGCAAATCTAACACATTAGAAGATTCAGATTAAATCACTCAGAAGAGTACACATAAAGAAATGAATGGAAGCCATTCTTAATGCTGTTAAGCTTTTCTAAAAGATCAAATGGAAAATGTCAAATAATCAAGCTATTTGTAATCACCTGGGGAACAAGAGAGATAACATAATAGCAGCCATAACAGGCAATACGGAGTTATCATGAACAAATTTTGTCACATCAGTCTACTTCCATTTATGAAGGCTAGCAGGTCTTATGATGCTATTTACATTAAATTTAATAGTGCATTTGACATTGTTTTCCATAAACAGAGAAAACCGTCTAGAAGAATCTAGTATAATGGTGAAAAACAAACTGAAAACTGTACTCAGAGGTAGTTTAGTAGTGGTTCACAAAAAAAAAGGGTCTTTAGGCGTCCCTTCTCGGTTATGGCATTAATGGATGTTGAAACAAGGTACATTACTAAATTTGCAACAAATATTAATCTGGGAGGAACTGCAAACATAGTAGAGGACAGGGGTAGAATTCATAATGATCCTGTCAATTTGAACAGTAGGCTGAAGAAGTTGGATGCCAGTAGATAAGAAGATCCATACCGCTTCATCTTCTCTAGTGTCCTGCCTCCAACAGCAGCCATAAGCACAGATCCAGAGAACAGTAAGAAGAGTCCAAATATGTATGATATTTCTGCTCAGCTCTCTCCTAGCTTTGACTGTATTAAGTTCAGGGCATATCTCGAGTATGATTTGTTTACTGGTTTCTTAACCTTAGCAGATCCTTCTTCCAAGAGATCTTATCCTATCTCCCCTCTACTCCTTGCAAACTTTTTTACATTTACAGCATTCTCTGGTAAGAGTCCCATAGATCTTTTTACCTCTGCATGAATGACAGCCTCCCTTTTGTTTGTTTTCAGCATGGTTCCTACTAATTCCATATGATGGACATTAGTTCCTCTATTGGAAGACCTGGTGAAAAATTGATTCCTATCCACCCCCTTCATGCCACTCAGAGTTTTGTAGGCATCTATGCTAGTTGCTCTAGGTCATCTAGCTTTTCAGGCTGAAGTGTCCTGGCCTACTCAGCTGTTCCTTGTATAGAAGCTACTCCATATCTTTGATATTTCTTAATGTCCTTTTTGAATCTTTTGGGGTTTTATTATATCTTTCTTTTTAATTGAGATAACCAAGACTGTCTCAGAAGAGACAGCTACAAGGTAATGCACTTAGGAAAAAATCATTGTCAATTTAAATACACGGGATACAACTACTTAAATACTGCTGAAGAAAATCTGTTGTGGAACCATGGATCACAAAGCTGCACATGCTTTAAAAATGCTATGTCTGTGAAAAAGACAAGTGTCCTAAAGTATAAACAGGAGAAACGTTTATGACATAACTCTCTGATTTAATTCAACACTGGTTCTATCTCAGTTGGATGATAGGTCCAATTTAATAAAAGGGGGTGGGGGGGGGAAGGAAATGCATCATTAGAGAAAGTCCTGTTTAATCAACAAAAAGAATCAAAAGTTTAATGAACAGGATTTACAAAGACAATTTGAATGAACTTTTGCTCAGCTTAAAGAAAAAAATTCAGGACTAATGTGATAATAATTTTCAAGTACAAAAAAGGCAGCTGCTTAGCTGAAGGGAATACCCTGTGCCCGTGAAGGTTGTGGAACCTGCATGATTGGAAGTGCTCAAGAAAAGGCAAGACAGACACCTGCTAGGAATTATATGGTAATAGTCTCATTGTAGCCTAATGACAGATAATACTTCATCTTATAAGGAATAATACAGGCATAGCTGACCCTGATTTTTGTCAGTCAGGGTAGTAGAATCTCAGGCAGCATGCGTTGCCTCAGAGAAGGTCCTTTGCTTTGTCAAAGGTAAACATGAGGAATGTATTTTTTAGAAGGCAGTTTCATTAGAACACTGTTAAAAGTATAACTGTGGCACAAAGCTTGAGTAAAATGTAAAAACTGGCAAAACTCAAAACTGCTTACCATAAATGAAAGAAGTTAAAAAATACTAATGAGGAAAAGTAGAAGTGTCAACAAAGTGCAAATCGGTATCATGCCAAACACCTCCACAAAGTCTACAAATTACATGTGCCCCTATGATGGTGCTATTGCACAACATTTCAATGAAGATGAGAAAATTCTGTCAACTGATGGAAGAGAAGTTCTGAATCACTTGTGCAAAGTGAACAGTTCAACACTATTAAACCATTCATCTATCATTTCTGACAAAATGTTAAATGAAACTGAAGCTACCCATCAATAAGCAGATAGCAGCAGTGCCACCCTTGTAGTATATTTAAGACTACTGAACAGATCTAATGGAGCTATGCAATAGAAACTTATGGTATTCCCACTGAAATACAGAAATAGATGGGACACAACTGAGTCAGAAAGTCTGTGCTTTTGATTAACATCATATAAACAAGGCAATTTTTTCACAAGTTCAAGGGTTAAAGTGATGCCCATCTCTACAAAAAAACCCATGACCTCTCATGCATGATAACAACCATATTGCTTCTTTCAGTGACAAAAAAATTGTAAGAGAAATAACAGTTGACAGTCCTGATACTTCTAAACTCCTAGTAAATCAGTTCAATTTCTGATCAAGCCAACATGACTTTTGGAACAAGGGAAATTTAGTAAAAATATTATGTGGCCAATCCAAAACGTTCTGTACCATCAGCTATCAGGTTCTCTGAAGGCTTGAGGAAAAATTTAATTATTTAGACAAGTTTTAAAATATATATTTATTATTTCATAGTGGGATGGGGGCAAAAATCCTTGACTGAGGTAGAGTGCTAAGATCTTTCAGACAAAAATGTTACAAAGCAAGAGYTTGTCCTAATACTATTCTTAATGGCTTTTATATCGTGATTCTTTCATTTTATACCTAGGTAGCATAAAAGAGTCTGTATTTGGCATCATCAACATGACAGAGACTCTGCTAAATCAAAATTTATTCAACTGCTGGGCCATAGGCTGTTCTTTGTCAATGATTGTGCTCATATTAGAATGCATGCCATGTACCATGAACTTGATCGCAATCCCAAGTGACTAGGCCTGCACATCAACAGAAAGAAAACTAAGGCCCTAATCCAGCCTCACAATGCTGAAAAAATGTCAGTTAGACCAGTGTGTTGCCACTGAAGCACTGAAAAAAATCTGTGGGGAAATTTGCGTAGGTTGGACACATAACTGTTGAAAAGTATATGATGACAGTGAAATCCAATTCAGCTTTGGGACATTAAATTCTCATCTCTGGAATAAAGAGAAAAAAATCAAATGACTTTGAATTAAAAGTTCTTCTGCTCATTTTTCAAAACCAATTTTACAAAAGGTATAGAAGTTAAGAAACTTGCAGTCATCAGAATAAACATCTCAATGCTTTCCACGAGAGCCTGTATGAATGCCTTTGCTGATATAAAGTGGCAGAATATAATTTTGAATATTGAGATCAGCAGCACAGCTGTATGCTTCTTTAGGCACAAATATGCTGGTCCAGGCGTCTATATGTCAGATAATAGATTGCTCAAAACTGTTTTCACTGGCCAGATATTATACAGTAAATGGTTGAAAAGAAGGCTGATGAAACATTACAGGGACATGTTCAAGATAAATCTTTAGCTGAGTGACAGTGGTACCACCCCAATATGAGAAGCTAAACCTAAGGGTAATTTGCTGAGCCAGAAAACCTGTATTGATACTGCCAAGGCCTTAACACAAAATCAAATTCAAACCATAAAGACAAAAGACACCATTCAAAGTGACTGCAGTGAACAGTGCAGAAAAATTTTAGAGCATGTATGGTACTAACTGGCTACAAAGATAGAATTTCTCATGAAGAAGCTAAAAAATGGAACCTTCACATACTGAATTAGTAGTGACTTGTGAAAAGTAGATTCGTGGAAAGTCCATCTGTCTAAACAAACATGGGGCACAGTTTGAGATTTAGGATATTTTGATGGAGGTCCAGCACTGTGGGTTTTCGAAAATAACAGGCTTATTTTATTTAGGATGAGTAGAGTTTACAGGAGTTGTGGTGATGAAATGTAGATCAAACCATCTAAGTTTTGTGCAACAAAGTGTTTTTGGGCTAGTCCAGTTTTTATTTTAAAGCTATTATTTTTAATTCTTATGGAAAAGCCTAGCAATGTATATGCTGCAATCAAATTAGCTAAACAAATGCAACTGTACTAGCATATCTGCCTGGCTGTTGATGAAATCATTTAAAATTGGTTTTGTAAGTCTGACCTGCAATTTGAGGAATGCCAGCACAAGATTAATTTGTGGGGATGAAGCCGAATGAAATAATACATGTTCATATTAAAAAATATTTGCTTTGTTATCATTTGTGCTGCTGGTATGTTATTTTATTTGGCATATTGCAGGCAATAGGTAGTTTGGTGCGAAGGCTTTTAAAAAGACAACTAGCCACACTACAGCTCATGGATATGATACAGATTCTTTCCTTTCAGGAAATACTAACTTACTTATTTTGCTACTGTGTACAAGTCAGCAGTGACATCATTGCCTTTTACTTCTTATGGTTACTATAGCAAGTAGATTATCATATTATCCTTCTACTATTATTCATTTCTTTCTCTAAAATTTTTATTAATGATTTTCATTTATTTTGTGCTTCTCTAATAAAGATTAATTATCTCTTAAATAATCCTGAATTTCTTCTAGAGCAGGTATTGAGTCTATTGCAGTTTTCTTTAGTTGTATAATTTAGTCTACTTTTTCAGCATTTCTTTCTCTCTCAATCATTTTATTTGCCATTTCAGAATTTCCTTTCTAGTTAAGGTCTGTTTTGAACTCATACAAGAGCCATATTGAGTGAATTGAATTGATAATATTCCATTGTATTAACAGGAACACATTATATGCAGAACATAATGGTACTTTTTAGCACAAATTTGCATTGAAGGTCCTAAAGTAAATCAAATTGTCTAATCAGGCCAGAATGAGTAGTTCCTTTTCAGTTGACCAATGTGGAGAACTGACAACTTTCTGTTGGTAAATACAGGTTACAGTTGTTTCACAGGAATACATGAACTAAAAGGACTTCTTGGACTGAGGAGTCCCATGTCCTATTAAAAGTACCACATCATATAATTAGTTTTATAAAAATGATCAAGCTTCATTTTAAAATTAGGTTTATCATTTCACGAGTTAGGTTGCAGGTACTAGAGGACATTCACAGCCGCAGAATTACAAACTCTGTAGACAGAAACTTAGAAAACATTCAAAATCATCATATTTCCTCTCAGACTTTTATTTTACTAGGCTACAAAAATAGAGTTCATGTAGTGTCCTCTTCATTCCTTTGTGCTTTACTTGCATAACTTCATTTTTCTTGCAAGAGGATAAGCGTAACTGCACAAAAGAGATGCCAATTGAATTTTCATCAAGGTACTTTGTAAAGGTGTGAATACCTCCATATCTCAGCTGAAAATACCTCATGTAAAATGTCGTAGGATCACAATTGCCTTTTTCATGATGGTAGCTCACTGTGGTTTGCTTTGGGATCAACCAAAATACTTAGCTCTTCCTCTCCACCTGTTAGTGAGCTTACAGTTATAGATTTTTCTTTTTTTAATTTTAGGCTTTAAGAGTATAACCTTATATGCTTCTACTACTCCAATCTTCAAAGTCATCCAATTTTTTCTGTGAAAATTGCTAGTTCTTCTTTTTATTGACAGTGCATCCTAACCAGTGTCTTTAGCAAATTTCATTACCACTGCTTTACCTTCTGTATTCTAGTCATTAATGGGTTGTTTTTAAGTTATTGCCCATCATTGCTCATGCATATTTGCACCTCCCGCTTCTCAGGAACCAATCTTTGTAGATTTACATTTCAAAATGTAATCACCTTTCTACATAGATGTTTGGTATAGACTTGCAAGCCACAATGCTATGAGAAACTATACCTGAATATGTTTTTTGATTGCTATAGCACTTTCACCAGATGTTTGTAATATTAAGAAAAGATGGAGATTACACATTTTCTGTATGAGAAGCTGCTTTAAAATTACTTTGGATATAAAGTAGTTCATCATAGTAACAGTTGGTCATTTTTATGAACAGGTAAGCAGTGGGGTACTATGATTTCTAATGCTGTGAATATTTTTTGCTATTGTAGCTGCTATCAAAAAACTTCCCTTTTTATGAAATCTAATTTTGATTAATCAGTCACTTTCTGTTGATATGTCTTGCATTTTACAGTATGATACAAAAGATCAGATGCATACAAAGTCATTTACGCATAGAGAATTCCACTGTAGTTAGAGTTTATAGGAAAAGGAGGGGTTTATGTATGGCACCTGAGCTGTATTCATGGGTTCTGCATTATCCTGCTGAGTGACTTTGGAGCTTCAGTTTTAGTTTCCCTGAATTCAACTGATGTGTTATTTCAACCAGCAAAGTCTTTGGAGAAGAGATATTTTTGCTTGCACACTGCTTACTACAATGATGGCTGGAATTGCAGCTAGAATTAATGGGAGCTGCTGGTTTGCAAAAAAACCTAAAGAAACCTAAAGAAAAAAGAAATGTTCTATTTTTTTCAGTTTCATGGCATTCTGTCTTTTTCTTTTTTTCTCCTCTGTGCAGCTTTCATAAGTCCCTGCTATCAAACCACTTTGAAATAGTAATAGCTGCCTTTTATTTTTGCTCTTAAACCATGGATTTGATTTCACACTACTCTTCTTTTAAAAATTTGTTACTTGTTTATTGTTAAAAATTTAAAACCATCTCCTGCTCAGAGTGGCAGTACCTTTACTGACTGTCATTTTTACTATATCCTACAGTATTTGTCCTCTTTCCAGAATTTTTATTATTTCTAATATTTGTTTTGTCAGAATTTTGTCAGACTTTGATATGCTTTCTTTACATAAGTTTTCATATCACCTTGTGTTTTTGTCTCAGTAAGTGTAATTTATAACTCTGCAAGTGAAGTGGCAGCATAGACAGAACTGAAAAGAAATATTACATCTCTATGTTTTCATCAATATTAACCCAATATATTGTAATGTACGCTTTGTCTTCACCAGTCCAACTGTGACTGCTAAATATGAATAATGACAGTCAAACCACAAGCAATCTCTATTTGTTGTATTATCTACCTATCTGTCTATTCATCCATCACCCTAGTATCCAATCACTTCCATAAAAAATGAATAGTGATATATTTTGTGAACTTAATGCTGCCTTTGGCATGTCTCCCACTTCAGGCCCAGCAGTGTGTTGGGTAGAGATCTTTTGTTCTTGGTATTCGCTGTGGTTTATGGTTAACAAAGGATGTCACTTCTGAACTACCTCTCATTCATCAGCCTCACTGGCTACCCTTGACTCCCATGCATGACTGATATTCCTTGTATACATGTTTGGCTTTTTGCAAAGTGTGACCCTGTTTTTTTCCTCAACAGCTTTCATTCCTCTTAACTTTCATTATTTTATCCGCTCTGTTGTCTTCAGCTACTTTTGCTGTAAATAGTAATTACTAAATTTAAAATGTCTTTCTCTGATCTCTCATTTTTATTGTCTCTTAGATGATACCACCTTCTGAGCCTATATTCCATGAAGTCTCACCATCATTCAACTCAACTTTGCAGAAAAAAACCCTCATCTTTTTCTGCTTTTTCTTTTTGTATCATTCATCCATTATAGTCATCCTCTTTATGTCCTCTTCGGTGATGTCACTCTTTCTTCTTTGTTTATACCCAAAGTTGTTATTAAATCTTGCCTCTAAATCATTGTATTTCTTTGTTGATAGTACTTAAAATATGAAACTGAGCATTGTTTTGCATAACATAGCTGTAGAGGGTTATTAATGAAATGCATGTTCTCTTCTGCTGGGAGGAAGTGGAAGTACTCTTGCTACTTTCTACTGCTTGCCATACTTCATTATGTTATTTCTTTAGTAAAGATTATCACAGTGTTGTCCTTTGCAGCTATAAGAGAAGCAGCATGCACCTTGCCTTAAAAAAAAAATCTGATGCAGAATTGACTGCTTCATAAATGGGCATTATTGATGACATTCCCTGGAATGATGCATCTAGAAGATGTTGAAACAATGAACTAAAATGAATTATGTCCAAGCATTTTCTCATTCCCCATTTCTTTATTTGTCTATAGTGTTGGGCCCATTCCTTTTTTCTTTGCCAATGAAATTAAAAACACAGCATTTCTCCTTCAGTTTTTATACACTTAACTATGTCTATTCAAACACATAAGGAATTAATGTCATCTCTTCCCCGTCGTAAACTTTCTTTTGTGTCAAATGGGATACAGCTGTAACTAAACTCTGAATAAATACTTACAAAATGATTGATTTAACCCAGCAAATTCTCCAATATAAGTTTTCATAATCTCAAGTCTGAAAAAGTATCTCCAAGGTTTTTAGAGAAATCAAGTGTTTAATTTATCACCAGTGGAGACCTTACCAAAATTATCCATGTCTTTTGTCACCTGCACATTAGATTTTGGCAGTGCATTCAACTCAGCAATGTGAGTACACAATGCAACTCTTTAGCTGAAGCAACTGTGGACTACAGCAACCCACTTATTTGGTAAAAATTGTATATTAGCACTTCAGAGTAATAACTTGTGGTCTGCACTAGTTTCTGATAAATGTCAGAACAGAATTAAGATGCCTGTTTTAACCCATAAAACCATTCAGATATGTTTTCTGAGAAACAGCACCTCTCAATCCGTCGTATGGTCATAACTGAAATCAGCAGGTGAGTCACAATATAAAAAAGAGGGTGCTGCTAGTAGGACAACATTTGGAAGGTGTAAAATTTAAACTTTGCCCTGCTCCTTAGTCTATTGGAACTAAGATTTCTTAAGTATTACAATATGTTGTCAGGCTTATTGTCCTACACAGCTCTTAGGGTTATTAGAAGGAAACTATATTATACACAGAGGTAGCCTTTCTGTTCCTGTTTGAGTCTTCATTCCTGAGAGAACAGGAAGGATGCATATAGTCTTTTTTTTTTTTATTTGAAGCAATGTTTAAGTATATTTGCACTGTAGGAAATACAGAGTTTTGCAGACAAGATAATTTTCCTCAGGTCCCTATCTAGCATATGACCTCATCTCACTGAAAGAACAGATTTAAATGTAATGCCTAACTTCACAAAGGAAAGAAAACAAAAGAAAATAAAGAATTATAGATGAGTCAGTTTAACATCAACCCCCAGAAAAAGTCTGGAAAAAAGCACCTGTAAGATAGCAAAACAAAGCACCTGTAAGTTAACAAAGAGATGAATATGCTTGGGGTAGTCTAAACTAAAGAAGATAAGACTGAATAGAGGTATAACCATCTTCAAGTACATCAAAAACAGTTGCAAATAGGAAAGACAGGTCTGTTTGCTATGTCAAGTCAGCACTAAACATAACTTTGGCAAAAAAGATTCAGATTAGATGTTAAGACAACTTAATGATAATGCCTTGGGAGGTTATGGAGTCTCTATCTGTGGAGGTCTTTAAGAACTTTCCAGGAAAATGAGGATAGAAATGATAAATGTAACTAACCCTCCTGTGGGAAGGGCTGAGTTCTAGATTACTTCTTGATATTTCTCCCTGTTCCGTTTTCTATGATAACTGTACATTTTTTAAATGAAGCTAATGTCAAGTAATAGTCCCTTCTTTGCAAATATGACATACTCTTGTAAAAATGACGTGTTCTTTTCTCCTAGTTATATGAGATTGCATTTGGCTGTATTAAGAGCTGTAGTGCTGAAATGACCACGCAATATGAAGAAATGCAGATGTATCCCCTGTAACACCATTATTCAGACTGCTAGTTTTGTAACTTTTATAAGTACTGATTTTACGTTTTCTAACATACACTGACACTGATACTGACCAGGTTAGGACCAATAATAGGTAAATAATAATACAAGATAATGATTTATGACTACACTTGAAATGTCATTCAGTTTTGTTTGTACCTTTTATACAATAGTTCTTATATATTTTAGCACTTTACAGATGCTGTTATTTTCCAAAGTCTAAGTGTAGTATGTATGCATAATACAAGGTTTCTTCAAGAAGATCTATTTTCCACATGATCATTCTGATAAGCGTTAATCACAATATTATGTCCCTTAAAGTCTTCAAAAGTATTTAGATATTAACCATAGTCTCCCACTTCTTGCTTTTAAGAACTCATGGTAATATGTTATACAGTATGTGCTTTATCAGCTTGTGCCGCTTTTAAATCACATGAATAAAACTATTTACAATCAGTTGCTGAAAAATATCATTTAAATATGTAGTTCAGTCCAAAGCACATCATTAATGACAAATGCTCTTTCAGCGCAGTGGATTTATTTTCAAAGTAGGAGAAGATATCTATAYTATCATGATGAAAAAGAAGACAGGAAAAATGGCACAAGATTTTTGGATGATTTAAAACACAATGTAATTGTGCCTGGGCATATTAAATATATTAAATCTATTTTATCCCTTTTGTAAAAAAGACAGTTTTTTACACTAGAATACAGTGTAATTCACAAGTGAAATATCAAGACAGCAAATTAACTGATCGGATGCATAATGTCATAAAGTCATAACTAATGAAACTAAGGTACTGAAATCAAAACCAGTTGTTATTTGTGCTGGGATTCTTCAGCCAATTGTCTGACTGGGGCTGTGAGCTTTTTAGAAATGCAGCTTTTTCACAGAGTATTGAGGATTGTAAAAGGGTACCTCATTATACAAATCTTCATATATTACAATATGAACAATGAACAATGAAATGTTCTGATGAGCAGATGGGTACCATTAGCTCGTAGTCAGCTTTGATACCATAGTGAGGCCTCTGAGAAATTGCCTGTTTTCCTCCCTCCCTCCCTTTCTTACTTCTCTTCCTTTTCTTACTTCCTCTCCTCCCTTTCTTTCTTCCCTCCTTCCCCTCCTTTCCTCCGTCAGTTTCCTTCTTTCTTTTTGTCTTTGACTTTCTTGCTTTTCCTTCCCTCCTCCTTCCTCTCCCTCCTTCCTTCTTTACTTCCTCTCCTTCCTTCCTTTGTCTGATAGTTTTCAAGACATTTGCAAGGAATTTTATCTCACAGCCCTATGGTGTTTAAACCAAAGTAACTGGATTCCAGCATGGCATGTGCACACATACTGGCTCCTTTAATAAAATCTGGCTCACATGGCATCCTATGACTGTATCGAGACATGTTCATTCTTGAAGCATATGCTTTGACTGCTTTAAGACTAAGGTCACTGTTTAGCTATTTGGAACTCTGTTTAGAGTTCAGGCTGTTGTTCTTTCTTTACGACAAAAATCAGCATAAAGCTATTTCATTGGTAACCATAACATTAGTGTGTCCTCATAATGTTTCCTGTTGATAACAAATGCTCTTGGCTTGCCTGGTCATGATCATGGCTTCCTGAAACACCAAAAGGATGTCGAGCTGTAACGGCTCTTGTACTGCAAGGGCCACAGTCTTGTATCATTTTGTCAAGACAATGCAGTCTTGTGTATCAGTGCAATTTAAGTGTTATTCTAGGACCTGTAGGAATATGACTTCTTCATTAATGGGCACACATTCTTTTGGACTTGTTTTAATCTGTATCAGTTGTCAATGAATTTTCAGGAAAGGATAAAACACTTGTCAAATGTTTTTGGTGTCGGCATTACCTCATGCTACTCCTTATCTCATTAGCATGTTCAGCCAGTGACTCCATCAAATAAAGATGGGAGTCAGTTTGGCTTACTTTTAGCCTTGATACCTGCCTAAAATTCCCAAATATTATTTCCCAATTGGTTCATCTTCCTTCAAAGTAAATTTTCCTAGACATGCAGAAAGAAGTATTGGGGTTCTTGAATATTGCTTGCATCTGTGTTCTCTCACAGATTTTGTAGAACTCACTCTGACTGTGCCTCATAGTGTCTACTATTATCCCCATTGTCACAATATTATATTTTTATTGCTTAAATAAAAACTACTGTAGACTCCAGACTCTACAATATTCCGTTCTTTTTTCTCTCTATTCAGGGCAAATATGTGAAGCACCTACTGGAAAGTACAGGTAAAAATTCTATTTCCCCCTGCTTTTCCCGCTGCTGCCTCCAAGCCTATTTGAATACAAACTTGTGTTCTTAGTTTGATATTCAAAAAAGACCAAGGATCAGACATTTAGGAACTACAATTGACCAACAATATTGTTTTTTTCTATCATAATTGTTTTAAACAGAAACTGAACTACAATTGCATTAAGATTAAAATGAGCAGAGTGATTTGTAAAGAGAAAATTTTATGAACAGCTGTGTTAAATATTTGAAGAAAACAATGGGACTGGAAAGTGAGAGAAAAATTGCCTTTGTATCCTCCAGAGGCAATAGTAAGAGAGAATCTTCTACTGTGTGTTTGAATCCACTAAATATTCAGTTAAATGACTATGAATAAGATAAGATAAACTGGAACTTGTGGCTTATAAAAATTTCCACAAGACTTAGGCCCTATCAAATGAGTGGATAACCAAAAATAGTTTCCATGCTAATCAATGTCCTATATTCATTCAGTCATGATGCAGTCAATCCTGTTTTTTCTAAGAAGTGCATTTGTAATGCAGGACTATATCTGTGAAGCCACAGACTTTAGTTTGTAGCAATGTAAAGGATGCACAAAGCAGGATGAGACTGATTATGAAAGAGAACACTTTTCTTTATACATAAATATCTAAAGGAAAAGGAACATCAACTTGACATAAGTCAACCTAAATTATACTCCTGGTAAAATTAAGTCTGGTGTAAAATATATTTTAACTAAATCCCAAAGAGAAAATTATTTTTCTGTACTTCCTTTTCCTTTTATTATCTATACATAAAAATAAACTATATAATTTTTAACTTTTAACTTTTTCTAGAATCTTACTTTTCCGTGAGTGGGTAAGTAGAAAGTGCCTTCCGTCTACAGAGAACATTTATTTGTCTTGAAACTTAAGAACATTTAGATGTGTTTAAATGCTCCAAAGCCTTGTTAAAATACATTACAGTATTGCATAGGAAAAAAAGATAATTACTACAGTAATTAGTAACATCTTTGTAAAATGCAGCATTTGGATCATTGCTATGAAGTCTTGTTTTCTGACAAGGCTGATATCATAGAAAAATCTCAGTTTTAAACTTTACTCAAATCCTGTTGTTAATGTATCATTTTAAAACAAGTTAGTGATATAATCTATTGACTGAAACCGATGGCAAAAATCACTGTAGGCCACAAAGTAATGCATGCAATTACTGTTTTTTATCCCAAAGTTATTATTGCTCTGGCTTTTTTCTTTTTAATAGAAATCTTATTCTCCCAACTGTAACATCAGGCATAAAATTTTAAGACTGGGATGTAAAGGAAGTATGAAAAAAAGAGCATATGGCCCTGATCCAGCAAAGCAGTTAGGAAAGCATGTAGTTGGGTCTAGTTCATACACTTAAAGCTATGCATGTGCATATACACTTTATATGTACTTGTAAAAGGCTTCATTCTTTTCTTGAAGTAAATGCAAGTTTCAGTCAATAACACATAGCTACTGAGAGTCACAGTTTGTGTTGTACTAGTTATCTGAACAAGGCCAGAGCAGATTTTTTGTCCATGGAGAACAAATAGTACAATACCTTCACTGAAAGACTATAAAATCAACCATCTTAAAAATTATCTCAGGTTGTGTTTTAATTGCTGATCATATTTATTTCCACTTCTTGAATAATAACAAAAAAGGGAAAAACAGAAAGTCAGCAAGAAACATATTGCTCAGGCAATAAAGAAAATCCTGACCACAGTTAAATGAAATGTTGCTCAAGAGTTCAATGGGCTACAGGATTTTTCCAAGATTTTTTTCTTCCCTTTGTATAGAGCCAAGAAAAAAATAACTGTGGCCTTCCTTCCCATCCAAGCAGTAAAAACACCCAAGAGAAGAGATTACTTGGATTTTCTTCATTCTTGTTGTTCAAACTGTGGTGGTTTTCTCTTTCTTTCTGTATCTTTTCACTTGTAAGAGGAATAGCTGGGATATAGTCATCTTTGATATATATTTATCATGGTAAGGAAAAACATTCGTCTTTAAACTCTACTTAGAAGAAGTAGAAGGTAATCAAGCAGGAGCATGCCAACTAAAGACTAGGAAAACATGAAAAGACAGTTAAAACCCTCTTCCTTCTCTGGATAAAAAGGTTGCAGGAAAACTCTCTGTAGGAAAGTCAGACTTCAGGTAAAACAAACAGAAGGAGATAATTCTTCATTGTCTGTCTTTACTTCTCTCTCCAGATCTTAAACTGGAGACATCCCAGTTCTTCATGGACTTTCATTTTTACCTTTGACCATTTCAAATTATAATAAAAAATGAAAAGATACAGATAGAAATGTTGAAAGAAACAGAAAGGATCACTTGTCTGGCATCAGACAATCATTTCTTAATACAGGTTTTCCAAGACAAAACTAAAACTATATAAAAGGCTCTCCAAAGGGAAATGAAAGGTGATTACTTTTGTGATGTACACATCAAGTTAGATTTTTTTTAATTAATAAGAAATCTGTGGGATTACTGAAGACCTTTAGTTTACAAATCATTTTTCTTAGATGCTGGCAAAGTTTCTTCTGTGGTAAATCAAAATGTATGTTTTGAACATGTGTATGTTTCCATATATGCATAGTGCATGAAAGGGAAATTTAATAGATTCAAAAGTGAAGTTTCAGTTTTTCTCCTCAATTATTATATCAGCTAGAGATAAGTAGTACTCAGATTTCACATTCTTTCTTGGAGAGAAACAGATAACATTAGAATTATCATTTATGACAATTTTTTGCTGGATGAATTTCATAAACCTGGGGAATAAAAAAGGTGAGATGCCTGCAGAAAAACTGAAACCTGGGCAGCAGCCATACCTGGTGGTAGCAGACATGTGGAGGGGGAGGACAGAGAGTGATTTAACACACTATTCCTGCCTTTCATAATCCTGGCTAGTCTCAGTGGTTAAGAGTTGCACTGAGCCTCTGCAGGGTTTTCCCTGAAGGGAGGCTAGGGTCTGGTCTGCAGAGCTCTTTTTTGTCTTTCTGTCTGAAAAGCTGGCTATCTCCCGCACACTATTTCAGTAGATCTCACAAAAACTCATTGGTCCAACTTCAAACCACATTGCAGAGACAACTTAGCATGCTTGAGCTCCACTAGCTCCATATCCCTGCCCCTGCATCTTGTTCAGACACAAACTGGCAAGGCCTTTTGCCATCAGGAGGGGACAAATAACTGGTGGGGGGGTACTTGGCAGGGAGCAGCAAGGTCAAGCTGTTCCATAAGGGAAGGTCAGCCAGGAGCTGGGAATCGCAGAAAGACAGTCAGAGGCTGTACCTTACCAGCAAGAACAAATTCCACAGTACCTGAGCAAGAAGAGAAAAGTACATAGGTCTGGCAATGATAGTAACCAGGCTGAGACAGCAGCCCAGGTTGCCAGGCAAGTCTGTAGCAGTAAGGCAGGTGAGATGTCAAGCCAGAAAGCCAGGTCAGTGGGTCAGGATCAGGGTCAGAATCAGGGAGGTACAAGACTGGGCACAGGCATACTTGCAATGTATGCTGAGCTTAAAAGCAGCTCCTAAGCAAAGGGGTGTGGGTGTGGGGAGAGCAGGTCCCTCCTTCTTACAACTTCTTCCTCATACAGCCCTTCTTTCACAGCTCTCTGATTCAAGGCCACACAGTTGTACCACAAGCTGACTCTGAGCCCAGGCAGCCAAAGCTCTGTGAGTGTGTGAAGAGGTTGCACTTAGGGCCCAGACAATATTCCAGGCTGACTTTGTGGTTGAAAAGGAGAGGAGGGCACAGATGAGTTCACAGTGCCATCCATGGGTTTTCCTGACTTCTGCCCCTTCTGCAGCAAGGGGGAAACAATGGCAAATGTTCACCAAGTGCACCAGGTTGAAACCCCTCCTTCACTTCCTCCAGAAACTCTTATTGAGGCTATACATATATGCATATATATACACACATGCACATATATACATATAAATATATTCATCTTTTTTATTTATAACCTCTCCATCTGAGGCCACACCAAGTCTAGGATCCTCCTATTTAACTTCTCCAGTCTTGACCAAGCTGACCATTTTCACTTTTTTTTCCATGACTTTTTTTTCAATATTGAATAATAGAAGATATGTTTGGATACCCTGGGCAAAATTGGCTCTTGGTAATCTATCTAACGACAGAGTAGGATCTGTGATTCAGAACTCTGGGATAGCAGAGAGTTAGAGCTGTACCCCTAGCTCCTGAAAACTTTGAAGTCTTAGGCTGCATTTGCACTAAAAAATAAAGTGGTCTAAGGCCCATTTGGACAAGTAGAAAGGCATGGCATATGTTCTCACGGTCTCCCAACCACAGAAAAAAATGAACAGCATTTGGAATAGTCCCTGGTGATCCACAAAAGTTGCCCAGACACTATCCAAAATGAACTATTTGGCCCATGCCAAAACTGTAATTTGTACAGAGTAACAAGCTGTATGGATGATTGTATGTCACTGACAGTTGGAGTCATGGCCCTGCTTAGTTTACTAGTAGAGATATAGTCTTAGAGACCTTTAGTTAGGAGTCTGAGACTAGAAAGGGTCTCACAGCTTCTGTGATTCTGGAGGAGTCAGAACTGCTCCACATCTCAAGAACTGCAGGTAGAGTTAATTTGATATGACAAATGCTATGGTCTGAGAACCTTCCAGCTGACAGGTGATTTTGAAAAATCAAGGGGTTTGACTACATTCAAGCAAATGAAAATTCTCATGAACTTGGAACCAAGGACAGAAGCCCATCTACCTAGTATTGATAACTGATATTTTAGACATGTAATGGAGGAGTCTCTCCAGACTAAAGGCCCATGGTATCTCTGTAGTTTAAGGGATAAGGTAAGTGCCTCTCAGATCATTCAGAAGAGATCACGTCAGCCTAACTTAGGCATTTAAGTGCAGGGACTGTCATCTGGAGCCTTCAAAGGCCCCTGGCTTTATTGTTATTACATAGAGAAATCAGATACTTTAAGAGGAATGTTTTATTAGGATCTCACAGGCCTAGGATAGTAGGCATAGGGACTGCTGAGGAGCTGCATAGGGGCCACTGTTTTATACTTAATATTTAATTTCAGCTATTTCTGTAATTCTCAGTGAGATCTGAGATATAAAGTTAGGATGGGAAGACTGAAAACCTAGTTTTTCCTCATTAATTTAGAAAGTCTGGCAAAAAAATTTCAAGTACAGTTGATGGATTTATATCTTTTAGAATCATAATCTTCAACCCATTTCTACCTCAGTAATGCATTTAACAATAGCTTGGGATCCTTCTACCAAAATAAATCATAAACATTTCCTGTCCAGCTGCTTAGCAGTCCAATTCCTATCTCTCAGGGCTTGAAAAATCCAGCATTGAAACTACACCTTCAGCTTCCTTTTTTAAAAAACTAAACTAAAGCAGCTGTAACTCTAGCTTTAACCATAGTCTTGTGCCTCTCTGCCCACCCCCAAAGTTACTGTTAGACTTGTCCTTCCTGGACATGGTTCAATACCTTATCATAGTATAAGATTTGCAGAATCCTTCAGTAAAACTGATCCTTTATTCTGTAGTCTTACCCTAACATTTAGCTGTATCAATAGTCCATGATCCCAGAGCTAGTAGTAAACCATGAGATTCATTTACTGTTTCTGTACTAATATTAGAATTGTTTAGGACCATACTCTGATACTGGCCCCATTGGTACAAAATGTCTACATCCATTACATTAAACTCTATTAGCCTCCAAAGCAGCCAGAGTTCCTACTGGGAGTAGTCCCTGGCTTACTCTCAACCATGCCCAGAATATTTAGGGAAAGTGAGACTAGTCAAGGTTAAAACCATTCTAGCAACCATGATAAAATTAGTGTGGATAGTCCAAGCGTCCAAGAATGTTAACTCAGTGACAACTCTTAATAAAAATAAATATAATATAACTATAATATATAATAGTATAGCATATCATTTAATAGTATAACAATCCTTCATGGTATTAGTCTTGTTAACAGCAATTCCAGCAAGGAAGAATTCAGTATTTAATTAAACTGATTAACTAGTGAATCCCTTTACCCTAACATGAATGGCATCTTATTGATAGACCAAATCCTAATCAATATCAGGATAGGCCATTCACTTCTGGTGGTCTCAGAGCTCTCTCTCTAGTACTGCCAAGCTTGCAGGACCCTGGCTGAGCTCTCGCCTTCAAGTTATTAGTTCCTCAAACCAACCACATTGCAGTGTTTATTGCTAGCCTACACAAATCTAATAAGATTAGCAAAGGGATGGATGTATTATTTGAGAGAAATGGTTTCTGAATATGTCTGGAGGATGGAGGGCTGAAAAAGTCTGTGACTGATGAAACTGGCAAACCTGGCAATGGGGTGCTATTCCTTGGGGACAAGAGGCTATAAGTAGTTCAAAAAATAAGTGTCCATAGGTAGAGAAGAGGGGAGATGAAAATGAGGTTTGTTACTGGACTACACAAAGCTCATTGGACTAAGAGGAAGCATGATGCATAGAATCATCCACTTTTGTTTTTAATACAAGCGGTGGGTGGGGTCACAAGACCACAGTAAACTCACATCATACTTGTCTTGGGCTGAATTAGGGAAATAGATAAATACTCAAGTTTTTTGCTCAGTTCTGTTGTTCCTGGAGGACTATAACAAACATCCAAACACACTATGACCCAAACTTCTTTACAATCAGCCCACCTTACAATGCTGCCAAACTTGCAGGGACCATCAGTTCACAGAACGTATTTAAAGTGGTATTTCTTGTTACTATTGCAAGACTCTAAGGCTCTGATATTAAATTAGTTCATTCAACCCTAAACCAATCATTCCTAGTAACAAGCCATTCATCCCTTACTGTTTCTGAATTTTCTCCAAGCCCTACTTTCTTGGAGTACTCAGTAATATCTAACTCTTTTGTGCTTTCTTTCTAAACTATATTACTGACCTCTTCCATATCAGTATGTTTCTCTCTTACCAGTCTTCCATGTAATCTTCCATATCTTGTAAATCAGCACTGAACACAGATTTTCATGTTCTTTCCTGGCCTGTTATCCTATATTTAATTTCCTACTAGCCTTTACTTACTGGGAACTTCCCTGTAGACATGAGTCCTGACACAAATCTGCTCTTCCCCAGTTATGCACTTAGGGCCCAGACAATATTCTCTAGTTATGCAGGACTGTTATGATCCATTTCCCAGTGACTTACCAATTGTAAGCTATTCACAGGCATCCGCCATCTTAGGCCTGGCAGAGAGAGAGGGAGTTGCTGGATCCAGGGATAAATCTGACCCTTCTGCTCCATACCTGTACTCTGCAACTGATATGTCTGTGATTCAGAGAGCTCTAATGATAGGCTAACATAAGAAAATTAGTATTTGAGGGCAAATTACATCCCATCTGTCATTATTGCTATTTTAAATTTACCTCTCTTGAGGCAGGGATTACAGAAATTCAGTAAAAATTATCTTTTGTAATTTTGCATATAAGGGTTTTGGGGATGTTTCTGTATAATGTGATTTACAACTGGGAAACTTAAAATGAAATTTTAAACCTATAATTCGAAAGATGCTTTTAGCTAAAAATATATTTTAGGCTAGTATGGAGAATTTTGTACAACTCTGCACAGAGCATATGAATTCTTATTAAGGGAAACAGCTAATTTGTCATTATAATAGATTCTTAGAACAAAAATATTTAAAGATTATATTTCCTTTTTCAAGATGTCCATCTTTCAAAATTAAACTATTAAATATTCATACTTCTATACAATTACAAATTAAACTATGAATTATCTCAGCCACAGTTGCAGTAATGTCAGACTATTGAAGTGCTTATATTTAGACATCTGTACAGGGATAACATGGAAATGCTATGTGGGGGGGGTGAGTGGTCCATATTGAAATGTGGAAAAAGGTGTAAATGAAAGCTTATTTTCATTTAATGTTCTAGATATTTAAATATAGTATTTATGAAGAAAGAAAGAGTGACAAAAATATTCTTGTTTTCATTAATACACAGCGTTAGTGCCTACATATCAATATCTAGAAACTTATTATAATCAGGGTAATGTCTAGGATAAGATCAGTTATTCAGAGGAAACAAAACTTGTTGCTTTGTAAAAGGATGTTAGGGGCAAGTTCAGTTCTAGATTAAAACCCCTAAATTCAGGTGGTTTTATAGCTATATGCTTAAGTAGAACTATGCATGCATGTGGTGTTTAAACTCCTACTATTTTCAGTTGTGAACTAGCCACTACAGGTCAATGGATCTTGGAGAGTGATTTAGCTGACTGTAAACATGAGCCACTTGGTTGATTAACTCTCTTAGTTCCATTTACTGTATTGACTAGATAGCCACTGAATAGAATAGGAACTTGGGACATTTAGCTCATATGTAAATACCTGCAGGTAGGCACTTAAATTTAAGAATCTTAACTTTGTAGATGACTAGCTGAGACATAAACCAATGCTAGCTCCAAGTTGTCATCAACCACACGTTCTGTATGTCTTACTGGGGAGACCACATTAGGGGCTTACAGGCTTAGCCATTCTGCTAAAAGTGTTTGTTAATGATGCCTGAATAGTATGCTTGAAGAGACTCACTTTTGCTAACTGAGGATCTGAGAACACAAGTTCTCAAAAGATGATCTCTTGCCATCTCTGGTTACTTAATACAGAGTCAGCTGGTGTCACAAACCAGGGAACACCCATGAGCATTTGATACCATTATATATCAGAGATGTATATATGTGAGACACAAGTTACCTAACTACAGCAAATCAGAGTTTTATGTTACAAATATCATTACAGAAGTTGTTAATTTTCAAATAGAAATCCTTTTTTAAAATAAAAATATTAAAAAAAGAGTTGCTACTCCCAAATTTGATAGTAACAGCTCTCAACCTCACCTTCTCGAGAAGTGCCTTTATTGCATTCTTCATTCAACTTTGTTCAAAAACCCCCTCGTTAGCTAGCTCTTTGAGCTAATCTAAATGAAATAACTTTCAACCCCAATGATGAAGTTATGAATGCTAATATCCCTATGTCATTATATAGTAATTTTATAATGAGCAAATAAAGCTATGAATACTTTGAATTAAATACTTCAGAGTCGTGCATTATTTTGTGTATCCATTAGAAACTATGATTAATTAAACCTAGGTGCACTTAAAGACCTTTTTCAGACATAGGATAGCATGAGGTCATTGCATGGTTTAGCATTCTCACTTAAGTATAAATATTTTATTGTTTGTAACATAATTTGCCTGTCAATACAGAGGACATTATTCTAGTACCTGTTATGTGTAATGCTATAGATGAACAGTATGAATTCTACAACAGAAGGCATAAGAATTCTATTGGAAAGAAAAGTGCTACATTAATAAGGTTTATTCCTTATTACTGTTGATTCTAAAGGTAAGCAATAATGTCCCAGTACACCACTTTGAATAAATGATTGTAAATACAATATATAAGATACACTATTGCAGATAAAAACAGAGGATCAGTATCTTGACTGGAACTTAACAGGATCTTATACTATTCATTAAATATTATTCAGTATTTAAAGGAATCTCACTTATGATGAAGAAAGTGCATTTAATGAGTTTATTGCAAGGGCAGTTTGTAGTCACATTGTGATCTTGTGACCCTAGACCACCAACATTGCCCAGATGAACATATTCTCAGGGCAGCCCCACTGTATCTCTGAGCTGCTCTCTCTCCAAAACCTAAACCTAACCTTAAACTGAACCCTAACCCTAAGTCTAGGCTTAGTCAAGTGGTGGACAAGTTCTCAAGGGAGAATTGATGTGGCAGCCTGCCTCTTCCTTCTTCAGCCTCTCTGTGGTCCTGCCACAACTCTAGGTCAAGGCTTTCTATTTCTCTGAACCCTAATCCTAACCCCAGCCCTAACCACAGGTTTGGTTTTAGCACAAGCCCTTGAGAGAGTTCCTGGATTAAGAACCTCTTGGGACATTTTTTTTGCAGCCTGGTTCTTCCTTTCAACACTGCACAGTGCAGCACCACTAAAACTGCAGTTTAGGCTTTCTCTTTCTCCTGAAACTAACCCTAACCCTAATGTTGTTGGATGCAACATATAAGCTGGCAAATTGTTTATTGCAAATATATTCTCACACACTGGACATTATGTTCAAATGTTCTGTAGGCAAATGATATGCCAAAGCACATTCCATCTTTGGGTTGCTACTTCGATTACTTGTTTATTTGTATCCAAAGAAGATCATTTTCTCAGAACCATCTTCAGATGATGGAAAGAACTTAAATGCGAAAAAAAAGAGGCAGGAATGTCCTTCTATAGCATACAACAGGTAGTTGCACTCTTTGCTTTCTGTGCTTCAAATAAATGTAATGCTAACAGACTCCTGACTGAGTGGAAAAAGCCTGTGTTTTTTCAGGTCACAGAAGGAGTCTGGAGATAACCAGCAAACAGAGGTCATAAAGAAAACAGAAAAATTTGGGTTTTTCACTGCCATGGACATTTATAAATTAGACTTTCAGTCACTTTATGCTTTAATGTCTTTTACAGATTACTTCTAATTCCACGCTTAGTGCGATCAGTATTTCTTAACTGATAGTATGTGTAACAATAAAACATTTTTTCTTACTACCTTTTGCAAGGCTCTGTGCAGGCATTCTGTTGTTTTCCTTGAAGAATTGTGAAAAATAAAAAAAAAAGGAAGAGAAATTACAGCAATAGAAAGTAATTTAAGAATTATTAGGGAACATCTCTAGTGAAGGGTGAGTATCTGAAGTGTGGAGAGATATTCTGTTTGTGAGGAGACTGGAAATATCTTTACTCCAATTTGTAGTCTGATAACACCTTGTTTTATTTTCATATATAATCTCATTTCTGCACAAGACGGTCAAGTAATCTGTAAACAAAGGGAGTTTTTCAAGTTAGAATAAAGAATTTTAATACTTAATATGGTGGGAGTTCTGTAACCTCACAATGAACCCATTCATTTAAAGTGTATAGCGTAATTGCTCTAGTGATTTAATTTAGTTAAATTTCAGCAAGAATTGCATTGTTTCTCCAAATATTACAAAACCCAAACTTAAAAATAAATAGACTTAATTTAAAATAGAAGTAATCAAAAAAAAATCTTCAGTCAAAATTCATTGTGGAGTATTATATTAACAATCATGTAGGAAAAGAAAAACAACCTTTTCTGAAGAAGAATATTTTAGAAAAATATTCATTTGAAGAAAGTAATTTAGGAAAAGGACTTTACTTTATCCTGAACCACACTATCTCATAGTTATTCTAAGTAACATAGGTGATCATATATCTGGCTTCATAGTAAATAACTGCTAAGTGATGATGCATTCTATGGACACTAACATATTCTCCAAGTACATCCAGATCTTGGCTTTTAATGAATTTTGAGACAATAATTAAAAAATAATTTTCCTATTTTTACTTCAAAATAAAACTGTTATTAAGTCACTTCCTATAAATGAACTTTTTTTCATCCGTATTTTTAAGATGAGGTTGGTGCCAGTACTGACAAACAACATGCTTTTGCAGAACTGAAGAGAAAAGACCAGGAAAAAACATTTTCTGAATTAAACCATCTTTTAGTATTCTACTTTGGATTTCATCAACCAAACTATTCACTTATCACGGCTTAAGCATACATCCCTGAAGAGTATAATAAGCAAAATACTCAAAATCTGTACAGCACCCACAAATGTTTGCACATTGCCATCTATTTCAGAGTTATTTTAGAGCTGACAGTCTTACTTCTCTTATTATAAGGCAATTTCCATTTTTATTGTAGAAGCAAGTATTGTTATTCATCTCATGGCCAGTAATCTTCCCCTTTTTTTAAAATAATTTGTTACAATTCATTTTGATAAAGGCTTACGAGTTGGCATATTGGATTAGTATGCCAGTGAAATGTAGAGTTTACTCTCCAAGGTCTTGATTTACATTTAAGCCTGGGAAAGGTTACTGGAATTGTCATGACATAACAATAATAATAAAGAAACTTGAGTGCAAGTTAGCTAAGTCCTTTATAGAGACCACAGGATCATTGAGCTGCTCAGCAATTGAAGCTATTCTGTTCAGTAATCAACATTAAATACAGGAAGCATACATGTCTGTGTTATCCCAGAGTAATTATACTTGTCTGTCAGGCAGTACTATCAGAGATACACTCATTCTACTGAAACTGATTTATTAATCAATGATGGCATTCTACTATTAAAGGTAAAAAGCACTGTACGATGTAGGAAGATTATCAAAACTCATAGGAAGTTTTAAAAAATAGATTATTGAAGTGTGCAATAAAATTGTCCCAGGAAAGTACATTTAAGAAAACTAAAATCTACTAGATCAGATAAACTAAGTCATGTCATTTGGTGTAGCTTCAATAGATCTTTATTATATATATATCTTTATTATTAGATAAGGCAGATTGATCTATATCATGTTTGTATAGTCAGTTATAGCTATTTGCATTAGAATTATCTAAACTGCTTTAACCTCAATAAAATATGAAAAGCACTGTCATGTATTCTCAGCATCTAACCTTAAGGATTTAACTTAGCTCTTGAACTCAAAGGCTCCCTAGTAGCTGAAGTGGATGGACTCAGCTCCCCGAATCACCATCTGGGAACACCATCATCCCTTGAAAACTTAGGGTCCTGATTAAGGTACCCAAATTAAACACAGTATGAAAGAGATGTTGCGAACTCCCTATTTAACCATCTGAGTTAAAAACAAATACTAAAGAAGCATGTATAGCAGTTAGATCAGGGAACAGGGAGACAGACTTCCCATTTTTATTTCATTCCTGGGTCATATGTGACTGACGTGTTATGGCCCCTGGCGTGGAGTAGGAATGCAGTCTGGAGAAGAGCTGAGTCTCTTCATCATCAGATCAGTTTCCCCTGTCAGTAAGTTGCTTCACTTGGACACACAGAAAGTGAGGACAAGTATTACCTGTAGACCATGGTGCAAGTGGAGTGGAATAAAGTTTCTGCAGAAGAATAGTTTATGGCAGAGGTGAAAGATAACAAGGATACTGAGGAAGACTAACACCCTAACTTTGAAATTTCTTAATTGTTTGAAAAAAGATAAAAATAATTTTAAAGGAAGCTGTAGAAAGAGTGAAGAAAAAATTCAGTTTGAACTCTTTATAAAGTATTTTATATTGAAAATGAATATTTGAATAAATATTTGAGACATGGGAGAGATACAAACTCTTATTCTGGACATGCTGTTACAGAATTTACAGTACATCTGAAACAAGCATGAAAGGTACACATAGTAATGTGATTAAACAACATCAAAACTTCATTAAAAATTCAAATGTGACAACAGCTACAGGCATACAGAGCACGAATTTTCTCTCTTAACCCTAACACTAAAAGAACTACGCCCATTTTGGCATCGTTCACAAAAACGTCCAAAAGACTTGACCATCCTTTTGCCATTCTAGTAGCATTAAAGAGCAATCAGGGGAAAATTGTCAGGGTGTTTTTAAAACTAAAGATCATCCTCCTCACAGTCTAAGCTTTCTCTCTGCTTCTGAGTAAACCGTCAGCCTTGACAAACTGCTCCATTGAACCGTTGCCAGCCAATTTGAAAGGAACAGATGAGACAAATATCCTGGAAAGACATAATCTCTAATTGCCCTCTTCCTTTCCCCTCCCCATGTCCCCATTTCCTCCCCCTCCTCCTCCAAAGAAAAAGAAACACTAAAAACCAAACTCCATAAAGCAGGAATATCTCTTCAGCCGACCTTTGYGCTGCTGTGGCCGTGGCCGTGCCGGGGCTCAGGACTTGTCTGGCTGGTTTGAGCGCCTGCGCCGGGGCCCCGGGGCTGCTGCTGCCCTGCTCCAGCGCCAGCGCCAGCGCCAGCGCCGGGCCGGGCCGGGCCGGGCCCCTCTGGGGAGGGGGTGACACCCCCGGCAGTCACTGCCTGGCAAACAATAGCCCTTTGTGTGCGCGGGGCGGGGCGGGGCCGCTGTCACACTGCCGCTGGCAGCCCCGGCCAGGGAGGCG